>NC_088243.1:37841768-37894268 GCF_036934945.1 Oncorhynchus masou masou
TATAATATACACTGAACAAAAATTTGAACGCAACATGCACATTTTTGGTCCCATGTTTCATGAGCTGAAATAAACAATCCCAGAAATCTTCCATATGCACAAAAAGATTATTTCGCTCAAATTCTGTGCACAAATGTGTTTACATCCCTGTAAGATTGCATTTGTCCTTTGCCAAGATAATCCATGCACCTGACAGTTGTGGCATATCAAGAAACTGATTAAACAGCATGATCATTATATAGGTGCACCTTGTGCTAAGGCCACTCTAAAGTGTGCAGTTTTGTCATGCAACACAATGCCACAGATGTCTCAAGTTTTGAGAGAGTGTGCAGTTGGCATGCTGATTGAAGGAATATCCACCAGAGCTGTTGCCAGAGAATTGCATGTTCTTTTCTCTACCATAAGCCGCCTCCAACTCTGTTTTAGAGAACTTGGCATTACTTCCAATCAGCCTCACAACCGCAGATCATGTTTATGCAGTGGCGATTTTAGCATGTAAATCTTGGTTGGGCAAACAAAATAAGTGGGATGCATGCCAGCAAAGCCACACAACAATATACAACATTAAACAATACATTGATTGCACTATAACGGTGACAAACGGTGCCCACAAACTGTTAGGGCCTACATAAAGCTGTCCCAAAAGAAGTCCCACATATTACCACTGCTACACCTGGCTATCAGTGGAGCCTTGTCTGGCAGCAAAACAGTTCATTCAGCCTCATTTACTGCCTTTAAAAAAACATAGCTGATATGTCTGACTTGTTTAAACAAATATGATTTCTGATGACAATTGAGATGTTCAAACTATGACATAAGCGGACGACAAGCGCATAAGAGGCAATCCGTAATTTAAATTAAGACATTAATGAGCGAGCTAGGATTGATGTACTTAATATAACTATTTTGTTTAGCACTTTTGAAATGTACCTGTCACGAATATTACCGAAGGTGACTCCCCTTCTTGTTCGGGTGGCGCTCGGCGGTCGTCGTCTACGGTCTACTAGCTATCACCGATCCGTTGTTCTGTGTTCCTTTGATTTTGTCTGATTGGTATCACCTGTTTCTTGTTTGGTTGTTAGGGTAGGGTTATATATAGTTTGTTCAGCCCGCTTCTTTTTCGTGCGGGCTTGTTCGTCTGTTCTATGTTTGAGTGTACTTTGTTTGTATTTTGGGTTTCGTGCTGTCCGTTAATATTTCTGATCATTTTGTTTTCCTACTTTTGTTCATGTTATTTTTCCGGGACATTAAAGCGTGTTTTTTCCCACATCTTTTGCTCTCTGCACCTGACTCCACACCTCCTCACTCATTTGTCGTAACAGTACCATCAAAAGAATTCAGAACATGGACTGTTCTTACAGTGTTCTCCCTGTACATCAAGTCAGAAGTGTAGGATAAATAAAGGGGGCATATAAATAATGAAAGCTGTAACAATATTCAATGATTACATTTCTCTAAAACAGGTTATAGTTCTGAGTTAACAGTTGTTTTGAGCGTGGCACTGTTATGTGCCTTCCCCCCTGGGAACAAATGAAACAGGAGAAGAAATAATTTCTCAAACAAACTAAGAAACAAAGGCCATGGAGTTGACCAATCAGCTGCTTGAGGGATTTCAGGAAGCCATTTCCTGAAATAAACACATGCAAATACACAAACAACAACACAAACTGGGGAACGTAACAGGCACAAATCATGTTTCATTGACAGCATAGCCAATAATTAATGTTTATCATTTTATCTGTGGCCAATTACCTTGAGCCTTCTTCAATGGGCACTTCTAATGTAACTCTATGGCAGCACCCAAGGGGCTAGAATTCTCGAGCTCTGCCCTTAGACTTGGCGGTGACGTAGTGTCCCCATGAGCGATAGAACACTAAGCCAATCACGGTGCAACGCTCTGTATTTTCTGCTGGCTTGCACCACAGAAAGCACTGAGCTAGGCTGAAACACCTGCATTTTGGAGCTGCCTTACTCAAGAAAACAAAAAATAGACCATGTTTGTATTAATTTAATGATTAATGGTTTATGACTGATATTTGACACATATTAATGCCAAAATAACATGCAAAACAGGCAAGTCCAAAATAACATTTATTTAATTGATTTATTTTTGCTAAAAATGTGGACCTTCCCGAAATGGTTTGCTGATGTCAACATTGAACATTGTGTACAGAGTGCCCCATGGTGGCAGTGGGATTATGGTTTGGGCAGGCATAAACTACAGACAATGAACACAATTGCCTTTTATCGATGGCAATTTCAATACAGAGATACTGTGATGAGATGCTGAGGCCCATTGTTGTGCCATTGACCTGCTGCCATCAATTTATGTCTCAGGATCTGTACCCAATTCATGGATGCTGAAAATGTCGCAATTCTTCCTTGGCCTGCGTACTCACCAGACATTTCACCCATCGATCGTGTTTGAGATGATCTGGATCAACGTGTACGGCACCATGATCCAGTTCCCGCCAACTTCGCACAGCCATTGACGAGGAGTGGGACAACATTCCACAGGCCACAATCAACAGCCTTATCAACTCTATGCAGAGGGGGTGTGTCTAAAAGCTAAAACTGGCGAGTGTAGAGAGTATAGAGATATTGTTATCCACGTCTGGAAACCAACGATGTTAGAATGAAACAGTCAGAGATCACCAAGAGCAACATAGCTTCTGCGTGTAAATCAGCTAGAAAATGTGTCGGCATCAAGTAATTGTCTCTGGCCCCCTCCCAGTTAGGGGGAGTGATGAGCTCTACACCAGAGTCTCACAACTCAATCGTTTTCTGCCCCTCCCAAAAGATAGAATTTGTAGATAATTGGCCCTTTTTCTGGGACTCACCCACAAACAGGACCAAGCCTGACCTGCTGAGGAGTGACGGACTCCATCCTAGCTGGTGGGGTGCTCTCATCTTATCTACCAACATAGACAGGGCTCTAACTCTTCTAGCTCCACAATGAAATAGGGTACAGGCTAGGCAGCAGGCTGTTAGCCAGCCTGCCAGCATAGTGGAGTCTGCCACTAGCACAGTCAGTGTAGTCAGCTCAGCTATCACCATTGAGACCGTGTCTGTGCCTTGACCTTGGTTGGGCAAAACTAAACATGGCGGTGTTCGCCTTAGCAATCTCACTAGGATAAAGACCTCCTCCATTCCTGTCATTATTGAAAGAGATCATGATACCTCACATCTCAAAATAGGGCTACTTAATGTTAGATCCCTTACTTCAAAGGCAATTATAGTCAATGAACTAATCACTGAACATAATCTTGATGTGATTGGCCTGACTGAAACATGGCTTAAGACTGATGAATTTACTGTGTTAAATGAGGCCTCACCTCCTGGCTACACTCGCGACCATATCCCCCGTGCATCCCTCAAAGGCGGAGGTGTTGCTAACATTTACGACAGCAAATTTCAATTTACAAAAAAATAAATGACGTTTTCGTCTTTTAAGCTTCTAGTCATGAAATCTATGCAGCCTACTCAATCACCTTTTATATAGCTACTGTTTACAGGCCTCCTGGGCCATATACAGCGTTCCTCATTGTGTTCCCTGAATTCCTATCGGACCTCTAGCTGATACACGGAGCTGGAATGTATCGCACCGGGCTATGCACCCGCACTGGGGACACCGTGCGCTTCACAGCATAACACAGTGCCTGCCCAGTCTCTCTAGCCCCCCGGTAACCACAGGAAGTTGACGCAGGTCTCCTACCTGGCTTCGCCATACTTCCTGTGAGCCACCCCCCAATACATTTTTGGGGCTGACTCTCGGGCTTCCATCCATGCCACCGTTCTGCCTCCTCAAACCAGCGCCTCTCCGCCTTCTTCGCCTCCAGCTCTTCTATGGGGCGGCGATATTCTCCAGGCTGTGCCCAGGGTCCTGTTCCGTCCAACTCATCCTCCCATTTCCAGTCCTCCTCGTGCTGCTCCTGCTGCTGCCCGTTACCACGCCGCTTGGTCCTGTTGTGGTGGGTGATTCTGTAACGGCTTTCTTCACGTGAAAGTGAGTCGGACCAAAATGCGGCGTGGCTATTGAGATTCATGTTTAATAAAATAAAGGAAACACGAATCAATACTAAAAACAATAAACATAACGTGAAAACCGAAACAGCCTAAACTGGTGCAAACTAACACTAGAACAGGAACAGAAACAATCACCCACAAAAACCCAACACCAAACAGACTACCTAAATATGGTAAACTAGACACACAACATAGAATTCCCACTCATATCACACCCTGACCAAACAAAACATAGAAACATACAAAGCAAACTATGGTCAGGGTGTGACACGTATTCCTCCAAAGCTCAGTTGTCCTGAGTCTGCACAACTCTGCCAGGACCTAGGATCAAGAGAGACGCTCAAGTGTTTTAGTACTATATCTCTTGACACAATGATGAAAATAATCATGGCCTCTAAACCTTCAAGCTGCATACTGGACCCTATTCCAACTAAACTACTGAAAGAGCTGCTTCCTGTGCTTGGCCCTCCTATGTTGAACATAATAAACGGCTCTCTATCCACCGGATGTGTACCAAACTCACTAAAAGTGGCAGTAATAAAGCTTCTCTTGAAAAAGCCAAACCTTGACCCAGAAAATATAAAAAACTATCGGCCTATATCGAATCTTCCATTCCTCTCAAAAATGTTAGAAAAGGCTGTTGCGCAGCAACTCACTGCCTCCCTGAAGACAAACAATGTATACGAAATGCTCCAGTCTGGTTTTAGACCCCATCATAGCACTGAGACTGCACTTGTGAAGGTGGTAAATTACCTTTTAATGGCATCAGTCCGAGGCTCTGCATCTGTCCTCGTGCTCCTAGACCTTAGTGCTGCTTTTGATACCATCGATCACCACATTCTTTTGGAGAGATTGGAAACCCCAATTGGTCTACACGGACAAGTTCTGGCCTGGTTTAGATCTTATCTGTCGGAAAGATATCAGTTTGTCTCTGTGAATGGTTTGTCCTCTGACAAATCAACTGTAAATTTCGGTGTTCCTCAAGGTTCCGTTTTAGGACCACTATTGTTTTCACTATATATTTTACCTCTTGGGGATGTCATTCGAAAACATAATGTTAACTTTCACTGCTATGCGGATGACACACAGCTGTACATTTTAATGAAACATGGTGAAGCCCCAAAATTGCACTTGTTAGAAGCATGTGTTTCAGACATAAGGAAGTGGATGGCTGCAAACTTTCTACTTTTAAACTCGGACAAAACAGAGATGCTTGTTATAGGTCCCAAGAAACAAAGAGATCTTCTGTTGAATCTGACAATTAATCTTAATGGTTGTACAGTCGTCTCAAATAAAACTGAGAAGGACCTCGGCGTTACTCTGGACCCTGATCTCTCTTTTGAAGAACATATCAAGACCATTTCAAGGACAGCTTTTTTCCATCTACGTAACATTGCAAAAATCAGAAACTTTCTGTCCAAAAATGATGCAGAAAAATGAATCCATGCTTTTGTCACTTCTAGGTTAGACTACTGCTAACTAAATCAAATCAAATCAATTTTATTTATATAGCCCTTCGTACATCAGCTGATATCTCAAAGTGCTGTAAAGAAACCCAGCCTAAAACCCCAAACAGCAAGCAATGCAGGTGTAGAAGCACGGTGGTTAGGAAAAACTCCCTAGAAAGGCCAAAACCTAGGAAGAAACCTAGAGAGGAACCAGGCTATGTGGGGTGGCCAGTCCTCTTCTGGCTGTGCCGGGGAGAGATTATAACAGAACATGGCCAAGATGTTCAAATGTTCATAAATGACCAGCATGGTCGAATAATAATAAGGCAGAACAGTTGAAACTGGAGCAGCAGCACGGCCAGGTGGAAATTGTTACATATTGCATTTATATTTTTGTTAACTATAATAATCATAGTATATGCCATTTTAGCAGACGCTTTTATCTGGGTTAAGGTTTAGCGTAGGGATGTTCCAAGATTCCCGGATAGCACTGACCCTTGACTCACACCTGGGAGGCAGCCCAGTTCCAAATCGAAAGCAATCAACTTTCAGCCGGTGCAAATCACGCCCAGACTGACGCCCGCGCAAGATTAATCGAGTGTGTCATTGTAGCTAAGTATTTATAAACAACACATATAATCTCTTAAGTATTTAGTTCATTTTCGTTCTAATATCTATACAATAGGCCAGGGTTCGTCAACTAGCCCCATTTTTTTTACTGAGCTAATAGTTGGCGGGCCAGAACATTATTAGTATATAATATTAGCACAATTAATTGGCCTACACTACAAATTCAAGAACATTTTTAACATCTGATTAATACATAATAAGTTCAGTGTCTCTCCTTGTTCGGGCGGTGCTCGGTGTTCGACGTCACCGGTCTTCTAGCCATCATTGATCCTTTTTTCATTTTCCATTGGTTTTGTCTTGTCTTCCCACACACCTGTCAGGACCCAGTTTCGAACCTGGGTCTCCGGAGTGAGAAACAGTCACTTAACCAACTGAGCCACGAATAGTCAGCAGAACCCAGAAGATGAGGCAGACACAGCAGTACTTAAGACGGTGTATTTAATAAAGAAAAAATCCTAAAATACAAAAAATGGCAAATCCAAAAGGTGGTAGGAAAAACACAAAAAGACCTCAAAAGAAACTCACCAAAAATAAACAAAAACAAAAAACAGAATACCACAAGAACTTCACCCGGAATCGACAAGAGCACACAGAACACTAGGGCAGGGTGCTAACATACAAACACAGAGCACAGAACTGAGGGAAACAAAGGGTTTAAATACAATCAGGGGAAACGAGACACAGGTGCAAATAATAATGGGGATCAAGGGAAAAACATAGGGACAAAAAGCACAATGGGGACATCTACTGACCAAAACCCGGAACAACCCTGGCCAAATCCTGACAACACCTGTTTACAATCCCATTCATTACCTGCTGTGTATATAACCCTCTGTTTCCCCTCATGTCTTTGTCAGAAATTGTTTTATTGTCAGTGTAGTGTGTTTGTTGTATAGGTGCGTGTCGGGTTATTTGTACCCACGTTTGTTTGTTATGTACTTTTAGTGTTATGGAGTATACTCCGTGGACTTTATTAAAAGACTCCATTTTACACTCCATTTGACTCTCCTGCTCCTGACTTCCCTGCCACCTATTACACCTATGCATGACACAGTGACTATAACATAATCATTTCGATTTGATTACGATCAAAAAATCACAATGTCTCTATTCAATTATAATTTGTTATGCTGTTTAATATGGCATGTGTCCTATTTGAAGTGGTGTTTGCTTCCGACATTCACCTTTTCATGTTAATTTCAATACTTTTCATTCAAATCCATATGATTTGGTTTCAATACATAAAAAAACAATTGGTTAAATTGTGATATTACTGAATGGTGCAAATTTCCACATGAACAGGTGATGAGATAGATTACTCCCTTGGTCTTGCATGAGATGATTACCCCTAACAGGGGTTTTTCTGCCTGGGTGTCTGAAGAAGGATGTTTTTATAGTGCTATTGCACTGTGCACATGAGCCACATTTGTAGTTCCCATTTGGAATGGGTGTCAAGAGTGTCTGAGTGGGCTCAGGGGGCAGGTCAGATCTCACCAAGCTATCTCCAATATTGCAACCATGCTTATAGACCACCAGCGGGGGTTCCTTGAAGACGTGTACGATTTTGTTTTGTCTGATTTCAGAATATGCCAGTGCTTTTTGAGTTTTTAGTAATTCCTCTCTTGGTTTTTGAGGTATTTTCATCATTGCAGCATCAAAAGTTTAGTCCTTGTAACCTCTCATTTTGAATTTGTCTGTTATTTCTTTAGCTTTGCTGTCAAAATCTGTCTGGTGGCCACAGATTCGTTTACCCTGCATAACTGGCTATATGGTAGACCATTCTTGAGGGGAAGGGGATGCACATACTGTAGCAAGGCATTGTGGTCTGTGGGCTTTGTGTATAAGTCTGTGTGTAATGCATCATTAGTATTTGATTTTTCTTTCATCAGTCTGCATGGAGAATTTGAGGTGTTCAGAGTTCCCGTTTAGTAGAGTTTGGAATTAATTTAGTTCCTGCTGACTTCCTTCCCAGGGCACAAAGACATCATCTATGGATCTCTTCCATAGGAGGATTTTAGAAAGTAGAGGACGTGTCTCTGTTTTGTAAAGGAGTGCTTCCTCAAATTGTTCCACACACAGGTTTGCATAGTTGGGGGAAAAGGGGGAGCCCATGGCTACACCCCAAATTTGAAGGGAAAAGTCTGACTCAAAGACAAAATAGTTATTGGATAATAGCAGTTCAGTAAAGTTGTAAGATGCAGTGATTGCATGGAGCAAGGGTAGAGTATCTTTGCTGAAGGAAGTATTACTGCACCTGCAAGCCTCCAGTGTGTGGGATGTTAGTGTACAAGCTCTCCACATCAAAAGTGGCCAGCAGGGTGCCCTCTGGTATCCTTCCTAAGCCCTCTATCAATGAGATCATGTGACGAGTGTCTTTGACATAACATGGGAGATTCTCAACCATCGGTTTAATGTGGTAATCCACAAACTTAGAAATGTTGGATGTCACAGAGTCTTTTGCTGCTTCAATGGGTCTACCTGGGGGAGGAGACACTTGTTTGTGTAATTTAGTGACTGTACAGAAATTTGGTATCTTAGGAAATTTCACACTTATTTTTGGGTGATTTGTCCTGATTCCAAACAGCTTTTCCACTGTGGATGAGATATTATGCTGGAATTCTAGGATAGGGTCATAATTCAGTTTGTGATAGAAGTCACCTTTAAATAGTTGTCGGCGACATTCATTCACATAGTCACATTTGTTTTGTTTCTAAATTCCTCCTCCTTTGTCACATTGTTTATGATAATCGAAGGATTAGTCCTTAAGAGCCATTCTCTCATCTCTATTCAGGTTATCATAGGATTTGTGTTTATATTTCAGTAGGTCACCTACATCATTTTCAACAATCCTACAGAAGGTTTCTATGGATGCATTGCGTTTGGAGGAGGTACGAATGAACTTTTTGCTCTCAACGTGGTTCTCTCAGAGTTCTCAGGAATCTCAGCTGGGTTAATGGCTCCATCTACCCCTTGACTCATGGTACGACAGGTAAGTCTATTGATTAGTGTGGTAGACCTATGTATACATCTCACTGAGGATGGCATTTCAAGTGGAGTAAATTTCACTCTTATCAAAGAACTCACGCATTCGCAGATTCCGGAAAAACTTGAATAGATCTTTCTGGACGTCAAAGTCATTAATGTATGCAGTGGGTACAAATGATAACTCCTTATTGAGAACGCTAAGGTGAGCGGATGTCAGGGTCTTACTTTATAAATTGAAGACATTTAGCTCCTGTTGGACTGGGAGCCCGTCCTGGATTTCAATTGTTAGTTGTCGCAGGATGGTAGTGGATTTCTTCTTCCCCTGACGTATGCGCCGGGGATTACGTGCTGGGGGTGTTGTCCCCGGTCTGTTGTAGAAATAACTCACTGTTGGTAGAGGAGCCAGAGTTAGCGCTGTCTGTGGATAGTTGGTCTGACAGAGGAACTCTGCGTCTGTCATCGGCTTGTCTCTTCTGGTTTTGTGGTTTCTTGTGCTCAGGATCTTGCCAGGGGTATATTAGTCCGTTGTTCTTTTCTTCCAAATCGCGTTTATACTTCTTGATTTTCATCTCCTTCAGGTCGGCCGAAATCTTAGTCTGGAGGTCAGCGTCACTCTTAATGAGATCATCCAGTTTGATAGGGTCATTAAGCTCGTCTCGTAGAGCTTGCTGTGAATTTTCAACTGAGGTTGCGATCTCGGTGTCACGTCTAATCAAGGTGGGTGGAATCAGGCACAGAGAGCAGATAACGATATAAAGTTTATTCTCCGGTGAACAAAATAAACAACGGTCAACCCAAATACACACAGGGTGAAATTATCCAACACAGGATAAAGACTAACCGGAGAATAGGAAACACAAAACACCGACAGACAAAATGAATGACAAAATAAACAATCCCGCACAAAACAAGGGCGGGACAACCTACATTAAATACAGACACTAATTAACTAAACAACACACAGGTGAAACCAATTTAGACAAAACCAACAGATACACGAAAAAGGGATCGGTAGTGGCTAATAGGACGGTGATGACGACCGCCGAGCACCGCCTGAACAGGCAGGAGAGCCAACTTCGGCGGAAGTCGTGACAGTACCCCCCCCCCCTGATGCGCGGCTCCCGCAGCGCGCCGCCACCGTCCTCGAGGACGACCCGGAGGACGAGGTGCTGGGCGATCCGGGTGGAGGCGGTGGAAATCTCTCGGGAGGGAAGGGTCCAAAATGTCCCTCACCGGAACCCAGCATCTCTCCTCCGGGCCATACCCCTCTCAGTCCACGAGGTACTGTAGGCCCCCCACCCGGCGTCTCGAATCCAGAATGCCTCGAACTGTATACGCTGGGGGCCCCTCGATGTCCAGAGGGGGCGGAGGGACCTCAGGCAACTCACCTTCTTGCAGGGGACCAGCCACCACCGGCCTAAGGAGAGACACATGAAACGAGGGGTTAATACGGTAATACCTAGGAAGTTGTAACCTATAACACACCTCGTTTATTCTCCTCAGGACTTTGAACGGCCCCACACACTGCGGCCCCAGCTTCCGACAGGGCAGGCGGAGAGACAGGTTTTGGGTCGAGAGCCAGACCCTGTCCCCCGGTGCAAACACGGGGGTCTCACTGCGGTGCTGGTCAGCGCTCCTCTTCTGCCGTTCTCCCGCTAACCGTATTGAGTCCTGAACGGCTTTCCAGGTGTCCTTGGAGCGCTGTACCCATTCCTCCACCGCAGGAGCCTCGGTCTGACTCTGATGCCATGGAGCCAGGACCGGCTGGTAACCTAACACACACTCAAAAGGAGACAAGTTAGTAGAGGACTGGGCTAGTTCGGCCCATGGAACATACCGGAACATACCGGTCCCGACAATAGGACTGCAGAAACCTGCCCACATCCTGGTTAACGCGCTCCACCTGCCCATTACTCTCGGGGTGAAAACCTGAGGTTAAGCTAACCGAGACCCCCAGTCTCTCCATAAACGCCCTCCACACTCTGGATGTGAATTGGGGACCCCGATCAGAGACGATATCCTCAGGCACCCCATAGTGCCGGAAGACATGGGTAAACAAAGCCTCAGCAGTCTGCAGGGCCGTTGGAAGACCGGGCAACGGAATGAGACGACAGGACTTAGAAAACCGATCCACAACGACCAGGATCGTAGTACTTCCCTGGGACGGGGGAAGGTCGGTAAGAAAATCCACCGATAAATGTGTCCACGGCCGTTGTGGAACGGGGAGGGGTTGTAATTTCCCTCTAGGCAGGTGCCGAGGAGCCTTGCTCTGAGCACACACTGAGCAGGAGGAGACATAAAATCTCACGTCGTTAGCCAGTGTGGGCCACCAGTATCTCCCTCTCAGACTCTGCACTGTCCTCTTGATAACAGGATGACCCGAGGAGGGAAGAGTATGAGCCCACCTAATCAGCTTGTCCCGGACCACCCTCGGCACGTACTTGGTCCCAACTGGACAGTTAGGAGGAGCCGGCTCTGACCGTGAGGCCCTCTCTATCTCAGCGTCCACCTCCCATACCACCGGTGCCACGAGACATGACGGTGGAATGATGGGAGTTGCTGTTCCTCGGTATCATAGAGGCGAGACAGTGCGTCAGCTTTGGTGTTTTGGGAGCCTGGCCGATATGTGAGGGTAAACTGGAACCTAGTAAAAAACATGGCCCATCTAGCCTGACGTGGATTTAGTCTCTTAGCTGCCCGGATGTACTCGAGATTACGATGGTCAGTCCAGATGAGAAAAGGGTATTTAGTCCCCTCAAGCCAATGTCGCCACACCTTCAGAGCCTTGACTACAGCTAACAACTCCCGGTTCCCCACATCATAGTTTCGCTCCGCTCGGCTGAGCTTGCTCGAAAAGAAAGCACACGGGCGGAGTTTGGATGGCACGCCCGAGAGTTGGGACAGCACGGCTCCAACCCCAGCCTCGGACGCATCCACCTCCACTATGAACGCTAAAGAGGGGTCCGGATGCGCCAACACGGGCGCATTGGTGAACAGCTCCTTCAGACGACTGAAAGCTCTGCCCGCCTCTGCTGACCAGCGCAAGCGCACCGGTCCTCCCTTCAGCAGTGAGGTGATGGGAGCAGCCACCTGACCAAAACCCCGGATAAAACCTCCGGTAGTAATTGGCAAACCCTAAAAACCGCTGCACTTCTTTCACCGTGGTCGGAGTCGGCCAATTACGCACGGCTGTAACGCGATCATCCTCCATCACCACCCCGGAGGTGGAAACACGATACCCCAGGAAGGAAACGGACTGTTTGAAAAACTCACATTTCTCCGCCTTGCAATGCAGGTCATGCTCCAGTAGTCGCCCCAGTACCTTACGCACCAGAGACACATGCTCCGCGCGTGTGGCAGAATAGATCAAGATGTCATCAATGTACACTACCACTCCCTGCCCGAGCAGGTCTCAGAGAATCTCATCTACGAAGGATTGAAAAATTGCTGGAGCATTCTTCAACCCGTATGGCATGACGCAGTACTCATAATGACCAGAAGTAGTACTAAATGCGGTTTTCCACTCATCTCCTCCCCGGATACGTACCAGATTATACGCGCTCCTCAGGTCCAGTTTTGTGAAGAAACGCGCCCCGTGAAATGATTCCATTGCCGTAGCGATGAGAGGTAGTGGGTAACTAAACCCCACTGTGATGGAATTTAGACCTCTATAATCAATACACGGACGCAGACCTCCATCCTTCTTCTTCACAAAAAAGAAGCTTGAGGAGACGGGTGATATGGAGGGCTGAATGTACCCCTGTCCCAGCAATTCGGAAACATATGTTTCCATCGCAACTGTCTCCTCCTGGGAGAATGGATACACGTGACTCCTAGGAAGTGCAGCGTTTTCCAGAAGGTTTATCGCACAGTCCTCTCGACGATGAGGTGGTAATTGGGTCGCCTTCCCTTTACTGAAGGCGATAGCCAAATCGGCATATTCAGAGGGAATGCGCACGGTGGAAACTTGGTCTGGATTCTCCACCGTAGTCGCACCAACGGCAACTCCTATACACCTACCTGAACACTCCTCTGACCACCCCTTAAGAGCCCCCTGTTGCCAGAAAATCACCGGGTTGTGTTGAGCTAACCAGGGAACCCCCAACACCACTGGAAACGCAGGTGAATCTATAAGGAACAGGCTAATCTGCTCCTTATGATCACCCTGCGTTACCATGTCCAGCAGCACCGTAGCCTCCCTAATTACTCCTGACCCTAATGGTCGGCTATCTAAGGAGTGCACGGGGAAAGGTCGATCTAACGACACCAGGGGAATCCCTAGCCTTAACGCAAGCCCACGATCCATACAATTCCCAGCTGCGCCTGAATCGACTAGCGCCTTATGCTGTAGAGATGGGGAAAAACCAGGGAAAGAAATCAATACAAACACATGACCGACAGGAAGCTCTGAATGAGTTTGGTGCTTACTCACCTGGGGTGATCGAGCAGTGTTCCGCCTGTCCTCCCGACTCCTAGACGAGTTCCTCCAGCACCGGTCGGACGTGTGCCCTCGTCGACCACAACTGGTGCAGGAGGACACTCCTCCTCCTGTCCCCCTTGAAGCCGTACCTCCTAATTCCATAGAGATAGGAACAGGGGGCTGGGGATTGGAAACGACAGGACCTGATCCAAACGCCCGCGAGCAGCCAGCAGGTTGTCGAGACGGATAGCCAGATCGATAAGTCCATCCAGTGTGAATGTGGTGTCCCGACATGCCAGCTCCCTGCGGACGTCCTCCCTGAGACTACGTCTAAAATGATCAATCAAGGCCCTGTCGTTCCATCCTGTTCCTGCTGCCAAAGTCCTAAACTCAAGGGCAAAATCTTGTACGCTCCTCGTCTCCTGACGCAGGTGGAACAGCCGTTCACCCGCCGCCCGACCCTCGGTTGGATGGTCAAAAACAGCTCGGAATCGGCGGGTGAACTATGGGTAATTATCCTTAGCCGAGTCCGGATCATTCCATACTGCGTTGGCCCACTCAAGGGCTCGCCCAGTCAAGCAGGAGATGAGGGCGCACACGCTCTTCTCTCCAGAGGGAGCAGGACGCACGGTAGCCAGGTATAGTTCCAGCTGAAGGAGGAAACCCTGGCACCCAGCCGCCGATCCGTCAAACTCCCGTGGGAGTGTCAGCCGAAGAGCCCCAGAGCCAGATGTGGTCGCAGAAACAGGAAGTGCTGGAGAAGGGCTTGCTAGAGATGAGGTGGGGAGGCCACTCCTCTCCCATCGATCCATTCTCTCCATCATTTGGTCCATAGCAGAACCAATCCGGTGAAGCACGCTGGTATGATGGAGGACCCTCTCTTCCATCGATGAGAGAGGAGACGCTGCTGCTCCTGCTGATTCCATGGGTGGTTGAGGGATTCTGTCACGTCTAATCAAGGTGGGTGGAATCAGGCGCAGAGAGCAGATAGCGATATAAAGTTTATTCTCCGGTGAACAAAATAAACAACGGTCAACCCAAATACACACAGGGTGAAATTATCCAACACAGGATAAAGACTAACCGGAGAATAGGAAACACAAAACACTGACAGACAAAATGAATGACAAAATAAACAATCCCGCACAAAACAAGGGCGGGACAACCTACATTAAATACAGACACTAATTAACTAAACAACACACAGGTGAAACCAATTTAGACAAAACCAACAGATACACGAAAAAGGGATCGGTAGTGGCTAATAGGACGGTGACGACGACCGCCGAGCACCGCCTGAACGGGCAGGAGAGCCAACTTCGGCAGAAGTCGTGACACTCGGTAATACTCTTTCTAAGTTGTTCAATGATCAAAGTCATCAGGTCTAATGAACATTTGTTTAGTATAGCGCACCATCGTTCATAAAACCCTTCAGTGCGTTGGCCAAGTGAAGGCTCTTTTTTTCCAACGTAGTCCACGTGGGATAACTCCATTTCGAACATACTCACTTGAAATGGCGATGTGCAAGTGTGTTCTTCAAAGAACAGTGTGGCGGTTAATTTCTGTATTACCAAATGAGGAGAGAGACAAACTTCACACACCAGTCAGAGTTATACTTAAACTACATTTTTAATAATAAGAGCTTTGCAATAGCAATAACTTTCAAAGATGCACCATTTCTAATGAACCATTGAAAGTGACAACACAATGGCTACTGAGATCTTTTATATCAAAGATACACCCCTCTCAACCTACATGACGAACAACAGATACATAGAATGGTCCCAATGTTAAGATTTGTATGAAAGGTATCTATAATACATATCAGACAGTTACTGCTGTGTCAACAGTTTTCATTGTATAGACCAGTGTCTGGTCCTCCTACTCCAAACTGGAACTGTCTCACCCTAGTATGGTATAGCAAAAACATTACCTCATGTTATCTGGAATGCTCTTTAGGTTTTATCACCCAAAGACATCGGAAATATCCTCTGTCAGTGCTATCTCATAGAGGCCCTCCTCAGTAGAACACACACAGTAGTTAACAGAACACTCTATTCTGTCGACTAAAACGACCATTATAATGCAATACAAGCATTATAACATAATCTTGCAATTTCCACGACAACAGTCTTGGAATTTAAAAAAATCAATTTTAGAAGTGCCTTCTGGCCGATCAAATGGAGACTCTGTTACTGTCACGTTCTGACCTTTATTTCCTTTGTTTTGTCATTATTTAGTATGGTCAGGGCGTGAGTTGGGGTGGGCAGTCTATGTTTGTTTTTCTATGATTTGGGTATTTATATGTTTCGGCCGAGTATGGTTCTCAATCAGAGGCAGGTGTCATTAGTTGTCTCTGATTGAGAATCATACTTAGGCAGCCTGGGTTTCACTGTGTGTTTGTGGGTGATTGTTCCTGTCTCTGTGTTTGCACCAGATAGGGCTGTTTTTGGTTTTCCACGTTTATTGTTTTGTAGTGTTCGGGGTTATCTTTTTTTTATTAAACATGAATCAATATAACCACCCTGCGTTTTGGTCCGCCTCTCCTTCACCAAAAGAAAACCGTTACAGTTACTAAAATGTTATCTCATTGCTGTTGGCTGTATTCAAAAAGGCTCCATTTGGGCATTTGTTTTAATTGAAATTATCCTGGACGAGCTTTTGTACCGAATACATTACGTTGTTACATTTGTCAAGCTTATGGACATGTGGCAGCAATGTGTAGGAGGGAGGTTCCTACGTGTGAATAGTGTGCAGAAGGGCATGAGACAAAGAAATGGTATGTGTTAACTGTAGGGGTGCCATGGAACTGGGGATCAGAAATGTCCCGTGCAAGAGAGGCAGGTTAAGGTTTCCAGGGTTACATGCTGACCAGACCAGACACATCGCGTGCGCGAGCGTACATTTAGAAATCCATGCTATTTAATTATTGCATCCACACTCCTCACGCGCGTCAACGAGAGTCTGCGATGCAAAAGGGCTAAAGTAGAAGTCATTCCTATTTCTGACGCAGATCGCACTGAAAGTCCTGCCTCTCCCATCTCCTCAGTGGTTTATAGAAGCAGGTACCCAGGTGCCATTTCCTCATTGATTATGCCCACATGGGTGATTGAAAGACGAAATGTTTTGCCGGTTGTTGTGGTAAAAGTGTAGATGCCAATCACCATATAAGTTCAACGATGAAAAAGTCTGGAAGGAGGAGAGATGACTAGAACCGATTTGGTTGGCCGTTTTATGTGTGGATTAATTGTCAGAGTAGAAGACCTTGTGCATTTCAGGTAAAATAACAACTCAATGTTTATATATCAAGACAAATTAGCTAGCAACAGCAAGCTAGCTAAATAGGACAAATTAGTTGGCAAGTGCAAGCTAACTAGCTAAATTGCCATACATGTTTAATGCTTTTCGACCTGTCCCCAAATTAATGTAATTGGTTCAGAGTTTGTTTTGATATTTTAACCTGCATGTCGTGATCGCGTTTGGTGTAGGGGGACAAAATACATTTATGCACGATAGCACACGATGGCGCACGCGCGCAGGCGGTTTGGGTTCCGTGTTAGAGTAGTGCAGAAGTTGTCATATGCTGAGGCAGTGAAGACAGTAGAGGAAGATGGGTCAAGGGAGAAGGATCCTGAAGAGGAGTGGTGTGAGTAGTAGATCTGTACCAGTACAGAGGGATAGGCCAACAAATGATATATGTTTTAGAAAGGTTGGATTTTTAGCATTTATAGCAATGGTTATCAACTGTACTGCAGGGATGGAATGTAAGTCGCAGAAAATTGAGGTTCTGGTGGCAGCAGCAGAGAGGTATTTGGGTGTGCGAGACACCCTGTAACTCTCAGCAGAGAGACAGGGTGTGTTAAGTGGTGATGTCCCATCCTTTCAGGTTGTTGGCATGATGTAGGACTAAATAGATTTAAATAGTGGCGTAGGGTGGTGTTATTTTGGAGTTGTACTCCAGTCTAGTAGGTGGCAGTAATGCAACATATTGGATGCCAACTGCTGTTAAACATCATTGAAGAAGAAGACATGTAGGAGCGCTTATGGATTAGCAGGATTTCCAACCACTCAACTCCGCCCACATGCTCTGGTGGAAATTGAAGTTTTGTTTGAAACTGCTAGTGACTCGGGTGAAGCTAATAGTGCAGAAAGTGAGAATGAGTCGGTTACCGTGATGAAGAATAAGGGAAACAAGAGAAGTAAAGCTGTGGTGGAAAATAGGAAACCACGAGACCCGTGTTTGGTCGGAGTGAGTGTTTTGGATCAATGCTGCTTGGGAAATCCGTGTAATGAAGGAAAATACGGAATGTGTCGGAATAAAGTGTTGATTAGGTGTTAGTCACAAATAGTGGTCTTATTTTTTTTTATTGTGTCTGCGGAGCAGAAGAAGCGTGTTTTAAGACTCAAAAAGATATTGGAGTGTAATGTTTCCTGTATTGATTATCATAACAGGGCGCCTCTCTAGGGGGTTATTTCTAGTGTGGCGGAAGAAATAAAGGCAGAGGATATTACTAAAGACATTGATGGAGTGGTTGGTGCATGTTGACTGACCTGTACGGTGGACGGTGAAAAAAAAAATAAATGAACTTCATCCATGCTACTCTTCTATGATGAAGAGTTTCTCCCTTCTCATATAAAGTTAGGATTCATGAGATACCCTGTAAGAGCTTTTGTGCACAACCCCCTTCAGTGTCATAAATGTAAATGATTTGGTAATGTGTCAAGCGTGTGCAGAAGGAAAGAGTATCATATGGCAGGTGAAGTGAAATGTTGCAACTGTGGACGTGAACATGCGCCTGAATTCATGGAATGCCCTGTTAGTGTGAAGGACAATGAGGTGGCAAGGTTAAGGAGTGTCCAGCATGTCTCCCATCTGGAGGCGGTGAGAAGAATGGAAGGAATGAGCGGCGGGGAAGAAACAAGGGTAGTAGAGCCACCATGACCAGTGAAGGTTTCTAGTGAAACCAACATAGTGAAATGCTACATGTTAAAAAGGTGGACTTTGTATTATTTATTGCAATGGTCATAAACTGTACAGCACAAGCGGAGTAGAAGTCTATGAAAATTGGAATTATTGTGAATGCAGCTGAACGTTTTTGTGGTCTTTGTGATTTCACATCCGAGGCCTTGCAAGAAATCCTGTCGGTGGATGTTCCGACATCAGAAGCCCCTGAGCCTGTGTAGGGATGTATTTTGGAGTGGCCTGTGGTTGAACAAGTGGGATGGGTTTTGTTTGTTGAAGTGTTTCATTTTGAATGATCTTTCCCGTAATGGTTTTTAAGTTTGTTATTGAATACCCCGTCCAGAAGGTGGCAGTAATGCACCATTAACATTGGATGCCAACCGTCGCGCGATTTATCATACTTGATGTGGCTGATCAGCTTGCCAGATTTCTCGAAAGTTAGCAAGCTAACTACCTGCTAAAGACAGTGTTGCAGTTCAGTTTCCGTAATAATACAAGTCATGCAAGCGAACTAGCCAGACATACAGACATCTCCAAACTGTTTGGGCATGTTTAGCTTTCTAAAGTAAAGGTTTAGGCTGGTATATAATGATAATGTAACTAACTAGCTAACTACCGTCCTCAGCTTTGTCTACATCTGTTTGATATAGCTTGCTTGCTAAATCATTGATCCGATTCAAACGCAGCTAGCTAAGGGAAATGATTCACACAGCTGTATGTCGCGATCTAATAGAATTTAACAATGAGAATAGATTTTGGTCATAGATCCTTAGCTAACTGAAGTCACGTGGTGTCGGGCTTGTGTGCCAGCTAGAATGTTAGTTACAATTGGGACATTGTCATATTTCAAGGACATGTGCTTGTGCTGCATGACATGCTTAGGTTGACAGTACAGTGCATAGACGTGGTCTCCATCAATTGTAGCTGTCATAACTATTTTTCCAAACTAAGCAAAGATGCAGACAGTCTCTACTCATGAAAAAAGTTCTCATTGAGTGGTGTCTAACCAAAAGCTATTGCACCCAGAATCATATTTAGTCCCACTCCTAACCATAGAGACACTTACTCAGAATTCTTCCTTATCTCTTCTTCCTAACCTCTGCTCCTCCTCCATTCACAGCATGTGGCCAACATCCCTCCTCCCTCTCTCCATCTATCCACCCAGGCGTGTACACTGTGGTGACTGTGTGGTCTGCGTCTTGCCAGCCCCGGGCTAGGCCCACCCTGAGGCAACCTGTAACCCCTGTAACCCCAGGGTCCTGATCCAGAAACTGACCTTAAAAAGCTGCACTAGCTGTTCTCTGACCCTGGCTGGCCTCAGCCCCAGCAGACTAGAACAGACCGAACGTCCCCCTCAGCCCTGACCCACAGGAACCTGTCTGCTGTGGCCGTCACTGTCCTGGTAGAGACAGTGGTGTTGTTAATGGACAAGTACATCCCATATAACAACACATCCACGCAAACAACAGCTAATTAATAGCTCCATAACTGTGCTCCAGCTACTGGGTTTGTGTTGATCATGTGGACAATGTCTTATTGGTTTTACACAAAACAGCGTAGAAATGAACAGTGTTAAACAACACAGATTCAGATAAAAACACATCACATCAAATGCTCAGTGGATGTTTTTGAAGGAAGGAGGGGCAATCAAGAGACAGGAGATGGAGGAAGAGGGGAGAGAAAGTTATTTTCTATTTTTTACTTAAATTATTTTTCTTAACTGCATTGTTGGTTAAAGGCTTTTAAGTAAGCATTTCACTACAAATACCAGGTGTATTCGGCACATGTGTCAAGTACCTTTTGATTTGATTAGATTTTAATCCTTGTCCACATTGATAATTAAGTTGGCCCTTTTCCTCACTCTCCCCCTACCCTCCCTCACTCTCCCCCTACCCTCCCTCTCTCTCCTCCTACCGTCCCTCTCTCTCCCCCTACCCTCCCTCTCTCTCCTCCTACCGTCCCTCTCTCTCCCCCTACCCTCCCTCTCTCTCCACCTACTCTCCCCCTACCCTCCCTCTCTCTCCCCCTACCGTCCCTCCCTCTCTCTCCCAGTATGTGGAGTCTAGACAGTGTTCCTAAACTGCTGAACGAGATGGGAATGCAGGAGGGTGTTACTGACAGGCCATGTCTACCCAGAGGAGTACAAGCAGCTGTTTGAACTGGTGGAGTGGTTCCAGGAGTTCATTCAGAGCTGGCTGTATGAGGAGATACTGGAGAACACCCAGAAAGAGGGCTGGCTCTAGACACACAGCGGCACCACCAGGACTGGAGGGATAGTGCAACCGGGAACTGGGCTGAAAAAACAGAGGCTGCTTGAAGCTACAGATTCTAGAGGAATCTAAACCCCTGAGATGTTGGACTAGTGAATCACACCTCATGTCATGGTTTAGGATTGTCCTGGGCGGATGTTGAGATGTGACACGTTTGGTATTGGACCTTTTTAAAAGGGGCTATGTGGAGAGATGCTTGTTTAAAAGCCACTAGGTGTCTAAAAGTTGGCCGGTGAAAGGCAGCAGAGCCTACACCATATAGGCCATTTTCTCAAGGGTTGATTATGGATAGCAGCAGAAAGGTGACTTTATTGGCAAAGCAAGGTTGTAACAACTCAAGTCGACTGTTCGATCACATTTTGTCACACTGTGTTATCCACAGGTTTTTACTGTAGGTTTTTTACTAACGCAGCACATGTAATCAATAATGTGTGATGAGTGGTACCTACTGCTTGTATAATTTAGTGTACATATGTAGCATGTTTGCATGTAGGGACAGTTCATTCAATAACATACACAGTTTGTGGGTATTTGAGCCTCTTCTGAATGCTAACTAGGTACTCAACGTCTGACAGGTTCAGTCACTCATGATCAGTATCATTCTGTGGTCACTGGTTGTCATATATGCCTGTAGTGTTTCCGATGGATAAAGATAGTATTGTGTTGTTCTCGTGTGTGCTAAGGGCATTTCAATTGTCATATTGAACTGTTTCATTCCATAAGCATTGGAGGAAATGTGATTGTATCAAAATAAATATTTTGTCAATGTTGACAAGGGTGTATTATTGAAAATGTTCTCAATATTGTATTTCAATATTTCCATATTTTATTTTATTCATATCGTGCATTGTGTCTTTCAAATCATCAAATCAAATGTTATTGGTCACATACACGTGTTAAGCAGATGTTATTGCGGGTGTAGCGAAATGCTTGTGTTTCTAGCTCTGACAGTGCAGTAATATCTAACAAGTACTATCTAAAAATGTCACAATATATACCCAATACACACAAATCTAAGTAAAAGAATGGAATTAAGAATATATAAACATATGAGCAATGACAGAGCAGCTGTCATGCCCTGATCTGTTTCACCTTCCTTGTGCTTGTCTCCACCCCCTCCAGGTGTTGCCAATCTTCCCCACTTATCCTCTGAGTATTTATACCAGTGTTTTCTGTGCCAGTTTGTCTTGTTTGTCAAGCTTACTAGCGTTTGTTCCGTCATTTCCCAGCCTCTATTTTTCTTGTCCTCCTGGTTTTTGACCTTTGCCTGTCCTGACCCTGTACCCGTCTGCCTGAGCCTGCCTGCTGTACAGTACCGTTGCTCCACCTGTAACGCTCGTCTTCTTCTTCCGATGAGGAGTAAGTGATATCGGACGAATTTTCAGCATGGTAAGTGTCCATTTTAATATGTAAAACTGAACACTACAAAATACAAAATAACCGCAGACCTCGGACCTGGGGACCCTAGCAATGGGTCCCAAATGGACAGGAGATTCTGGCAGCACCGGACAAATGGGAGAGTCCGGCAGCACCAGACAGGCGGGTGACTTCGGCAGCTCCGGAGTGAAGGGCGATTCCGGCAGCGCCGGCGAGACGGGCGATTCTGGCAGCTCCGGACTAACGGGCGGCTCTGGTAGCTCCTGACTGACGGACGGCTCGGGCAGCTCCTGGCTGACGGACGGCTCTGGCAGCTCCTGACTGACGGGCGGCTCTGGTAGCTCCTTGCTGAAGAACGGCTCTGGCAGCTCCTGGCTGACGGACGGCTCTGGCAGCTCCTGGCTGACGGACGGCTCTGGCAGCTCCTGGCTAACGGATGGCTCTGGCAGCTCAGGACAGACGGGCGGCTCTGGCAGCTCAGGACAGGCGGGCGGCTCTGGCAGCTCCTGGCTGACGGATGGCTCTGGCAGCTCCTGACTGACGGCTCTGGCAGCTCCTGACTGACGGGTGGCTCCTGACTGACGGGCGGCTCTGGCAGCTCCTGACTGACGGCGGCTCTGGCAGCACAGGACAGACGGGCGGCTCTGGCAGCTCAGGACAGACGGGCGGCTCTGGCAGCTCAGGACAGACGGGCGGCTCTGGCAGCTCAGGACAGACGGGCGGCTCTGGCAGCTCAGGACAGGCGGGTGGCTCTGGCAGCTCAGGACAGACGGGCGGCTCTGGCAGCTCAGGACAGACGGGAGACTCTGGCAGCTCAGGACAGACGGGCGACTCTGGCAGCTCAGGACAAACGGGAGACTCTGGCAGCTCAGGACAGACGGGAGACTCTGGCAGCTCAGGACAGACGGGAGACTCTGGCAGCTCAGGACAGACGGGAGACTCTGGAAGCTCAGGACAGACGGGAGACTCTGGCAGCTCAGGACAGACGGGAGACTCTGGTAGCTCAGGACAGATGGGAGACTCTCGCAGCTCAGGACAGACGGGAGACTCTGGTAGCTCAGGACAGATGGGAGACTCTGGCAGCTCAGGACAGACGGGAGACTCTGGAAGCTCAGGACAGACGGGAGACTTTGGCAGCTCAGGACAGACGGGAGACTCTGGCAGCTCAGGACAGACGGGAGACTGGCAGCTCAGGACAAACGGGAGACTCTGGCAGCTCAGGACAGATGGGAGACTGGCAGTTCAGGACTGACGGGAGACTCTGGCAGCGCTGGGCAGACGGGAGACTCTGGCAGCGCTGGGCAGACGGGAGACTCTGGCAGCTCAGGACAGACGGGAGACTGGCAGCTCAGGACAGACGGGAGACTGGCAATTCAGGACAAACCGGAGACTCTGGCAGCTCAGGACAGACGGGAGACTGGCAGCTCAGGACAGACGGGAGACTGGCAGCTCAGGACAGACGGGAGACTTTGGCAGCTCAGGACAGATGGGAGACTGGCAGCGCTGGGCAGACGGGAGCCTCTGGCAGCTCAGGACAAACGGGAGCCTCTGGCTGCTCAGGACAGACGGGAGACTCTGGCAGCTCAGGGCAGACGGGAGACTCTGGCAGCTCAGGACAAACGGGAGACTCTGGCAGGTCAGGACAGACGGGAGACTCTGGCAGCTCAGGACAGACGGGAGACTGGCAGCTCAGGACAAACGGGAGACTCTGGCAGCTCAGGACAAATGGGAGAATCTGGCAGCTCAGGACAGACGGGAGACTCTGGCAGCTCAGGACAGAAGGGAGACTGGCAGCTCAGGACAAACAGGAGACTCTTGCAGCGCTGGGCAGGAGGAAGACTCTGGCAGCACTGGAAAGGCGGGAGCACCTGTAGGGAGGAGACAGAGAGACAGCCTGGTGCGGGTGGCTGCCACCGGAGGGCTGGTGCGTGGAGGTGGCACCGGATAGACCAGACCGTGAAGACGCACTGGAGGTCTCGAGCACCGAGCCTGCCCAACCTTACCTGGCTGAAATCTCCCCATAGCCAGGCCATTGCGGCGAGGTGGAATAGCCCGCACTGGGCTGTGCTGGCGAACCGTGGACACCATGCGTAGGGCTGGTGCCATGTACCCCGGCCCGAGGAGACGCACTGGAGACCAGATGCGCTGAGCCGGCTTCATGGCACCTGACTCGATGCCCACCCTAGCCCGGCCGATACGAGGCGCTGCTATGTAACGCACCGGGCTATGCCTGCGCCCCGGGGACACCATGCTCCTCACGGCATAACACGGTGCCTGCCTGGTCCCTCTCTCTCCACAGTAAGCACGGGGAGTTGGCTCAAGTGTCCTACCTGACTTGGCCACACTCCCTGTGTGCCCCCGCCTCTCGGGCTTCCAACCGTGCTGCCGTGCTGCCTCCTCAAAGCCCCGCCTCTCGGCTTTCGCTACCTCCAGCTCTGCCTTGGGGCGGCGATACTCTCCAGCCTGTGCCCAGTGTCCCTTGCCGTCCAGAATCTCCTCCCATGTCCAGGAGTCCTGTAACGCTCGTCTTCTTCTTCTGACGAGGAGTAAGTGATATCGGACCAATTTGCAGCATGGTAAGTGTCCATTTTAATATGTAAATCTGAACACTACAAAATACAAAATAACAAAGTGAAAGAACAAACGAAAATCGAAACAAATGAAACAGTCCCGTGTGGCACAAACACTAACACGGAAAATAATCACCCACAACTCAAAAGTGAAACCAGGCTACCTAAGTATGGTTCTCAATCAGGCACAACGATAGACAGCTGCCTCTGATTGAGAACCATACCAGGCCAAACACAGAAATCCCAAAACATAGAAAAAGGAACATAGACAACACACCCAGCTCACGCCCTGACCATACTAAAACAAAACATAACAAAAGAACTAAGGTCAGAACGTGACACCACCTCTAGATTACTGAACTCTGTCTGAGCCTGCCTGCCGTCCTGTATCTTTGCTCCAATATGGACTCTCGACCCCTGCCTGCCTTGACCTGTCATTTGCCTGCCCCTGTAACAATAAACATTGTTACTTCAGTCTGCACTTGGGTCTTACCTTGATAACGGATAGCGGCATAGACTGAGATACAGTAGAATAGTATAGAATACAATATATACATATTGTAACGGCGTTCTTTTGTTGAAAGAGAGTCGGACCGAAATGCAGCGTGTAGGTTACTCATGTTTATTAGTGAAGACAAACAAACGAACTATACACGAATAACTAATAAATACAAAAACAACAAACAGAACGTGAAACCTATTACAGCCTGACTGGTGAAACTAACACAGAGACAGGAACAATCACCCACGAAATGTAAAGCGAAACCCAGGCTACCTAAATACGGTTCCCAATCAGAGACAACGAGAATCACCTGACTCTGATTGAGAACCGCCTCAGGCAGCCAAACCTATTAAACACACACACCCCTAATCAGCTACAATCCCAACTACTACAAACCCCAATACGAAACTACAATACATAATAAACCCATGTCACACCCTGGTCTGACTAACTAATAAACTAAAACACAAAATACTAAGACCAAGGCGTGACAGAACCCCCCCCCCCCTAAGGTGCGGACTCCCGAACGCACCTCAAAAACCATAGGGAGGGTCCGGGTGGGCGTCTGTCCATGGGGCGGTTCCGGCTCCGGACGTGGACCCTACTTCATAAATGTCATTATTCCTCCCCTTCGCGTCCTGAGATAATCCACCCTCACCGCCGACCATGGCCGAATAGTCCTCACCCAGAACCCTACATAACAGAGGAGCAGCTCGGGACTGAGGCAGCTCGGGACTGAGGGGCAACTCGGGACTGAGGGGCAGCTCGGGACTGAGAAGAAGCCCAGTACTGAGAGGAAGCCCAGTACTGAGATGAAGCCCAGCCAGGCAGTTGAATCCGGCAGATCCTGGCTGACTGGCGGATCCTGGCTGACTGGCAGATCCTGGCCGACTGGCGGATCCTGGCTGACTAGCAGATCTGGCAGATCCTGGCTGACTGGCGGATCCTGGCTGACTAGCAGATCTGGCAGATCCTGGCTGACTGGCGGATCTTGGCTGACTGGCAGATCCTGGTTGACTGGCAGATCTGGAAGAGTCTGGTTGACTGGCAGATCTGGAAGAGTCTGGTTGACTGGCAGATCTGGAAGAGTCTGGCTGACTGGCAGATCTGGAAGAGTCTGGCTGACTGGCAGATCTGGAAGAGTCTGGCTGACTGGCAGATCTGGAAGAGTCTGGCTGACTGGCAGATCTGGAAGAGTCTGGCTGACTGGCAGATCTGGAAGAGTCTGGCTGACTGGCAGATCTGGAAGAGTCTGGTTGGCTGGCAGATCTGGAAGAGTCTGGTTGACTGGCAGATCTGGAAGAGTCTGGTTGACTGGCAGATCTGGAAGAGTCTGGCTGACTGGCAGATCTGGAAGAGTCTGGCTGACTGGCAGATCTGGAAGAGTCTGGCTGACTGGCGGCTCTGGCTGCTCCATACTGACTGGCGGCTCTGGCTGCTCCATGCTGACTGGCGGCTCTGGCTGCTCCATGCAGATTGACAGCTCTGGCGGCTCCTTGCAGACTGGCAGCTCAACTTGCAGACTGGCAACTCCTTGCAGACTGGCAACTCCATGCAGACTGGCAGACTGGCACTCCATGCAGACTGGCAACTCCATGCAGACTGGCAACTCCATGCAGACTGGCAACTCCTTGCAGACTGGCAGCTCCTGCAGACTGCAACTCATGCAGACTGGCAGCTCTGGCTGCTTCATGCAGACTGACAGCTCTGGCTGCTCTATACAGACTGGCAGCTCCTTGCAGACTGGCAGCTCCATGCAGACTGGCAACTCCTTGCAGACTGGCAACTCCATGCAGACTGGCAACTCCTTGCAGACTGGCAGCTCAGGCTGTTTCATGCAGACTGGCAGCTCCTTGCAGACTGGCAGCTCCTTGCAGACTGGCAACTCCATGCAGACTGGCAACTCCATGCAGACTGGCAACTCCATGCAGACTGGCAACTCCTTGCAGACTGACAGCTCTGGCTGCTTCATGCAGACTGGCAGCTCTGGCTGCTCCATGTAGACTGGCAGCTCTGGCTGCTCTATGCAGACTGACAGCTCTGGCTGCTCCATGTAGACTGGCAGCTCAGGCTGCTCTATACAGGCAGGAGGCTCCGGCAGCGCTGTAGAGGAGGAAAGCTCTAGAACCGCTGAACAGGCGGGAGACTCCGACAGCACAGGAGAGGGAGAAAGCGCTGGCTGCGCTGAACAGGCGAGGCGCACTGAAGGCCTGATGCGTGGTGCTGGCACTGGTGGTATTTGGCCGAGGACACGCACAGGAAGCCTAGTGCGGGGAGCTGCTACTGGAGGGCTGGGGTGTGGAGGTGGTACTGGATAAAGGACAGGCACAGGAAGCCTGGTGCGGGGAGCTACTACCGGAGGACTGGTGTGTGAAGGTGGCACAGGATGGACTGGACCGTGAAGGTGTACTGGAGAGCCTGAATGCAGGACTGGCACAGGACGTGCAAGGCTAGGTAGGTACACAGGAGGCTTAGTGCGTGAGGCTGGCACACTTTCCACCAGCCGACTAACACGCACCTCAGGACTAGTATGGAGTGCTGACCCAGGTGCCATTAAATCCCCGACACGCTCCGTCGGACGAATATTATACCTAAAGCACCAAACTAGCAACTCCCTCATTAAACTCTCCTCCAATTTCCCCATTAACTCCTTCACAGTCTCTGCTTCGCTCACCTCCAACACTGGTTCTGGCCTACTCCTTGGCTCTTCACAATAAACAGGGAGAGTTGGCTCAGGTCTGTCTCCTGACTCAGCCACTCCCCCTGATAGCCCCCCCCAAGAAATTTTTGGGACTGCTTTTCGGGTTTCGCTCTGCGCCGCCGTGACTTTCTTTTTGACTCCATTCTTCTATAGCCCTCTTCGCGCTGCTCCAGCGAATCCCAGGCGGGCTCCGGCACTCTCTCTGGGTCGGCCGCCCACCTGTCTATTTCTTCCCACGTCGTTATATCCATACTGTATTCCATTGTGGGCTGCTTTTCGGGCTTCCATCCACGTCGCCGTGCTGCCTCCTCATACCTGCGCCTCTCTGCTTTAGCCGCTTCTAATTCCTCATTGGGGCGGCGATATTCACCAGGCTGAGCCCAGGGTCCTTTTCCGTCCAGTTCCTCCTCCCATGTCCAATTCTCCAAATGGTGTAGCCTCTCCCACTGAAGCTGCTTCTGTTGCCTCTCGTGTAGCTCCTGTTTCCTCTTCGCCTGCTGCACCTTTGGGCGGCTACACTCCTCTGGTTTAGCCCAGGGTCCTCTTCCGTCAAGGATTTCCTCCCATGTCCAGAAATCCTTAATACGCGGCTCCACTTCGGGCTGCACCTGCCTGTTGACACGCTGCTCGGTCCGAGTGTGGTGGGTGATTCTGTAACAGGTTCTTTTGTTGAAAGAGAGTCGGACCGAAATGCAGCGTGTAGGTTACTCATGTTTATTAGTGAAGACAAACAAACAAACTATACACGAATAACTAATAAATACAAAAACAACAAACAGAACGTGAAACCTATTACAGCCTGACTGGTGAAACTAACACAGAGACAGGAACAATCACCCACGAAATGTAAAGCGAAACCCAGGCTACCTAAATACGGTTCCCAATCAGAGACAACGAGAATCACCTGACTCTGATTGAGAACCGCCTCAGGCAGCCAAACCTATTAAACACACACACCCCTAATCAGCTACAATCCCAACTACTACAAACCCCAATACGAAACTACAATACATAATAAACCCATGTCACACCCTGGTCTGACTAACTAATAAACTAAAACACAAAATACTAAGACCAAGGCGTGACACATATGAGATGAGTAATGCAAGATATGTAAACATTATTAAAGTGACTAGTGTTCCATTAAAGTGGCCAGTGAGTTCAAGTGTACAGGTGATTACTGCACCTGTACATAGCCCACCTATAATTTAGCCCAAACAACTACCTCTTTCCCCACTGTATTTAATTAATTAATTAATGTTGCTCCTTTGCACCCCATTATTTTTATTTCTACTTTGCACATTCTTCCATTGCAAATCTACCATTCCAGTGTTTTACTTGCTATATTGTATTTACTTTGCCACCATGGCCTTTTTTTGCCTTTACCTCCCTTATCTCACCTCATTTGCTCACATTGTATATAGACTTGTTTATACTGTATTATTGACTGTATGTTTGTTTTACTCCATGTGTAACTCTGTGTCGTTGTATGTGTCGAACCGCTTTGCTTTATCTTGGCCAGGTCGCAATTGTAAATGAGAACTTGTTCTCAACTTGCCTACCTGGTTAAATAAAGGTGAAATAAAAATAAATAAATAAAGTCTATGTATATAGGCAGCAGCCTCTAATGTGCTAGTGATGGCTATTTAACAGTCTGACGGCCTTGAGATAGAAGCTGTTTTTCAGTCTCTCAGTCCCAGATTTGATGAACCTGTACTGACCTCGCCTTCTGGATGATAGCAGGGTGAACAGGCAGTGGCTCGGGTGGTTGTTGTCCTTGATGATCTTTGTGACCTTCCTGTGACATCAGGTGCTGTAGGAGTCCTGGAGGGCAGGTAGTTTGCCCCGGTGATGCGTTGGGCAGACCGCACCACCCTCTGGAGACCCCTGCAGTTGCGGGCGGTGCAGTTTCCGTACCAGGCTGTGATACAGCCCGACAGGATGCTCTCAATTGTGCATCTGTAAAAGTTTGTGGGCTTTAGGTAACAAGCCAGATTTCTTCAGCCTCCTGAGGTTGAAGAGGCACTGTTGCACCTTCTTCACCACACTGTCTGTGTGGGTGGACCATTTCAGCTTGTCAGTGATGTGTACGCCGAGGAACTTGAAGCTTTCCTCCTTCTCCAATGCGGTCCAGTAGATGTGGAAAGGGGGGTGCTCCCTCTGCTGTTTCCTCACGTCCACGATCATCTCCTTTGTTTTGTTGACATTGAGTGAGAGATTATTTTCCTGGCACCACACTCCCAGAGCACTCACCTCTTTCCTGTAGGCTGTCTCATCGTTGTTGGTAATCAAGCTGACTACTGTTGAGTCATCTGCGAACTTGATGATTGAGTTGGAGGTGTGCTTGACCACGCAGTCATGAGTGAACAGGGAGTACAGGAGGGGGCTGAGCACACACCCTTGTGGGGCCCCAGTGTTGAGGATCAGCGAAGTGGAGGTGTTGTTTTCTACCTTCACCACCTGGGGGAGGCCCGTCAGGATGTCCAGGACCCAGTTGCACAGGGCGAGGTTCAGACCCAGGGCCTCGAGCTTAATGATAAGCTTGGAGGTTACTATGGTGCTGAATGCTGAGCTATAGTCATGACTGGGATTTGGTGTGCAACTCCGATGATGTTTCAAGGAAAAAGGAACTATTGATCGAAACCATTTATTCATGCAGTAAAGAAAGTTTCCAAAAAAATATGAATATGAAATTTCACCTGCGAAATGCCCACACATCTCTGATGCTTGACCTCACCTTATTTGTACCTACACACCATGACTGCATGATGGCTCCAAACCACCTATGAAAAGCTTTGGGAAACTCATTTGGACAGCACAGACAGGGAAGCGTCTGATTGGGAATCCCCAGGCAGTATTACCAAATGTTGTTTTTTTTTTTACAATTGAACTGTTCTCCTAGCAGCAGGATATTATGCTATCAGTACGATCGCAGAATATTTTTGTTTTATAAGACTCCACCTGCAAAGACATGCTAAACTTTGTGAATATCTATTTTTTTTGCACTCGTGCAGTACAACTGTTTTTCACAGCATTGCAACCACCTTTGAAGAAGTTAATGGATAATTTGATGAATTACATTTTTTATGTTGTATTATTTATACCAGCATTTATTTTAAACATTACACAAGTAATGGTATGTTGAAAGCTATTGTGTAGGCTATGTTTAAAGATATAGACGTTTTATAAAATGCAAATGTATATTATCGTATTTATTCAATAGTCTGCTAAACTTAAATGGGTATCTTCTGCTGTGCAACTGGTTAAAAGCTGCAATATGTAAACGTTTTGGGCTACCTGAACAAATTCACATAGAAATAGGATTTATTGATCTGTCATTGAAAGCATGCCTAAGAAGCTGTAAATCGGTTAAATACACCAACTTCAAACAGCTGAAAATATAATATTTTTGGTTATGGAAAGTATATTTCACAGCGGTTTAGATGGTGCAATGACTCTCCACTCTACACTTGCTTATTTTGTCACATAAACTGAAATTAGGCTAATTATTCAAATTTTAGCAACCAGGAAAAGCTGGAGCGATTTTTGCACAGTGGATCTTAACTAAAAGTTCTGGTGACTCCTTACACCACCCACTCCAATCACTGCAATTCAATACAAGGTATATGGGATACTTATTGGCTTGTAGAGAACTTTTCTACCCGTCACAGCTAAAGTGGGTTGGGAAATACTCAGTAGGGTCTCTACTAAGAAAATATGTTTTGTTTTCACTCTGCCCCCTCTATAGCGCCTAATGCAATACACTGTAATAGTCTGTAATGTTCCCCGGGCGCCGAAGACGTGGATGTTGATTATGGCAGCCCCCCGCATCTGATTCAGAGGGGTTGGGTTAAATGTAGAAGACACATTTCAGTTGAAGGCATTCAGTTGTACAACTAACTAGGTATCCCCCTTTCCCTTTCCCTTTCAATGGATGTATATGGGCTTACCTTTCTCAGCTAAGGTGGGGTGGGAAATATTCATTAGGGTCTCTACTAACCAAATATGTGTAGTTTTGGTGGGGGACTATGTCGGGCTATGTCGTACATATCCAGCAACACAGCTGTAAATGGACTGGTACTATCCATGCTGCTGAAATCAACACACACTCAACAACAACAAAAGAAACACAAAAGCCACACTTTTTGTTGTTGTTGATCAAAACAAAAATCTCACTTATTTTCAAGTTAAATGTAATGGATATTAACCAGTCTATTAGGGCACAGTAAAATCACACTTTCTGAACAGCAATGGATATCGGCTTCTTATCTATCAAGGTTAGCAGTACACTGTCAAGGCTTCTTATCTAGTTAATAATCAAGCTTTCAGAACAACAATGGAGGACATTCATTGCAGGTTATAGGCCTCTATGTGTTGCATTTTCTATCAAGGTTAGCAGTATACTGTTGAGTTCTATTAAGCATGTTTTCAAACCCAATAATAGAGACGAGATTGGAAGACGATACATAATACGGAGACTTGCTGATTATCAAAAGGTCAATGAAGGCATTTTCTGTTCAGTTTTAAATGTGTTTGTCATTTTCTCTCTGATAACTGATACACAGTGAAACATACTCTCGCATGCCATTTTTACAAAGCGTTTTCACATGGCCCTCTAAGAAGGCTGCGTCAGAGAATGAGCACACATAAACACCACAACTACTACCGTCTGACTGTTTTCTAATATTGATGAGAAAATTCATAGTTTAGTGTCACATCCACCACAAATCTATTCATTGCCAGATCTTGCAATGCCAGGTATTTCTGAAGTGGAAGGTGTCTATCCTTTAATTCTCTTTCATATTGGCATAAGTGTAAGATTTAATGTAATGCATTTAGTTCTACTAACTACAGTATATGTTGCATAGCTATAACTGTCCCATGTGACTTTAATTTCACAGGCGCAATCACATGATCAACACGCCTTCCAGGCACATTTGGCATAACCCCTTTGCTGTCACTATAAGCAGACTCTGTAATTCCTGACTCGCAAAAGACACAGGTGACATTAACACAAATTTTTACTTAAGGTGTGACTTCAAAAGATAATTGTACCCGGCAATTATTCGGTCATTGAACCACTTCTCCTCATTGCTTAATATTTTATAATCCTCCTTAGTCAGTGGAGATGGAAGAGTTTTCGACACAGATGAGTCAATCTTTGTGCATTTGTCAGAGTTTTTTTTACCTTAGGTTCTTAGGGTCCCCTGCGGGAAGATTGAGCTAATGTAGGCTAATGTGATTAGCATGAGGTTGTAAGTAACAAGAAAGTAACAAAAATATATGTTTTTGTAATGTTTGCAAATGTATTACAAATAAAAAACTGAAATATACATTTACATAAGTATTCATGACCCTTTCCTCAGTACTTTGTTGAAGCACCTTAGGCAGTGATTATAGCCTTGAGCCTTCTTGGGTATGACGCTACAAGCTTGGCACACCTGTATTTGGGGAGTTTCTCACATTCTTTTCTGCAGATCCTCACAAGCTCTGTCAGGTTGGATAGGGAGCGTCGCTGCACAGCTATTTTCAGGTCTCTCCAGAGATGTTCGATGGGGTTCAAGTCCGGGCTCTGGCTGGGCCACTCAATGACATTCAGAGACTTGTCCTAAAGCCACTCTTGCGTTGTCTTGGCGTTGTGCTTAGGGTTGTTATCCTGCTGGAAGGTGAACCTTCACCTCAGTCTGAGGTCCTGAGCAATCTGGAGCAGGTTTTCATCAAAGATCTCTCTGTACTTTGCTCCATTCATCTTTCCCTCGATCCTGACGAGTCTCCCAGTCCCCACAGCATGATGCTGCCACCACCATGCTTCACCGTAGGGATGGTTCCAGGTTTCCTCCAAATGTGGTGCTTGGCATTCAGGCCAAAGGGTTCAATCTTTGTTTCATCAGACTAGAGAATCTTGTTTCTCATGGTCTGAAAGTCCTTTAGATGCCCTTTGGCAAACTTCAAGCGGGCTGTCCTGTGCCTTTTACAGTGAACTGGCTTCTGTCTGGCTACTCTACCATAAAGGCCTGGTTAGTGGAGTGCTGCAGAGATGGTGGTCCTTCTGGAATGTTCTCCCATTTCCACAGAGGAACTCTGGAGCTCTTGTCAGCGTTACCATCGGATTCTTGATCACCTCCCTGACCAAGGCCCTTCTCCCTTGCTCATGTCCAATCAATTTAATTTATCACAGAGTTACTCCAATCAAGTTGTAGGAACATGTCAAGAGTGATAGGATGCACCTGATCTCAATTTCAAGTATCATGGCAGAGCGTCTGAATATTTATGTACTTTATGTTTCTCTTATAAGGTCAAAAGTCACCACTGTAAAGTGAAACCCTGTATCCCCCATCTCGCTTTATCGATCTTCCAACAGTTGGCAATGAGAGGTTGAACTACAGATTGAGCTCAATAATCTGTAATTCTGAGATAAATGCCAAAAAAGGACTACTGGGCACAGATTACAGGGCATTCGGAAAGTATTCAGACCCCTTGACTTTTCCCACATTTTGTTATGTTACAGCCTTATTCTAAAATTGATCCCCCCCCCCCCCCTTATCAATCTATACATAATACCCCATAATGACAAAGCGAAAAAAAAACAGGTTTTCAGACATTTCTGCAAATGTATTACAAATAAAAAAACAGAAATACCTTATTTACATTATATATGGAGTGCTGGTCCAATGAGTACTGCTGCATATTTACTGCATTTTCATGGTTAAGAGCGCTTTTTATGTTTGGAAGTGGAATGCTTAAACATTTAAGTTTATAATAAGACAAAGGCCAAGTAATAACCACATGTTTTTTCTCACAAATGACAATTTGGAGAGATGGGCTATGATCCACGAATCAGTCCAAAACCCAAGCCCAAGAGGCGATCCTTTGGATTGATTGCGACCAAGGTGGGTTTAAGAAAATAGTTGGAATACAATACTGTAAGTATCCCACGTACAGTCTATTACAGTGTATTGCATTATGCGGTACAGAGTGAAGGTGCCGCAGCAGGTTGTGCGACACAGTCCCCCTCCAAAACTAACCATATTTGGTAGAGACCCTACTAAGTAATTCCCACCCCGCTTTAACGTTAGCTGAGACAGGTTGAAAAGTTCTCTTCTCAACATACCAGTGTCAACCAGTATTTTTTCATTATTGGTTTAAAAAAAGAATAATTCAACCATATTTTTAAAATTCATTATCATAAACTACTTATTGCATGTTCTTGTTGGTACAATAAAAGTGACCATTGATTCAAATTCTGTATCAGTTGAATGCGTTATCCACATTGCAATGTTTTCAAATGCGGGCGTTTATTTTGAAGGTTTCCTCATTACCGTACGACAGTTACGTCATTTTGTTTGGATCGGTCTCAGGAAGAGAAATCTGCAACATCAGTCGGTCAATGTTCGGTTCAGCACCCTGCGTACTGGATACAAGACACGAAATTAATTACACCGTAAGTACCACCAGTTATTGCCGTGTACTAGAAGGCGACAACTTGCATCACAGCACGCCGCAAAAGCCAGATGTAAAAGCGCTAACGTTAGCTTGACAGCCAGCCAGATGTATAAATTAGCTAGGTGACAGCTAGATCAACATGATCCAACCGTGTATTAAACATTCATAGTATGCATGTATTCGGGTATAATTTAAAGAAAAAAATAATAATACATATCGATTTTGACAAAACACAGGACCTTGCTAGCCAGTAGCGTTAGCTTCAAGCAGCAAAACAGACAGCGGTAGATAACGTTAGGATAGCTGTTAACTTGCTATGCTAGCCAGTTAATCAAACCCATTGACAAGCCAGTGAAGAAAACGAATCACTGACACTACACGAGCTAAAAACAGCTCCAGCGTATCGCATCGGCGTAACATTAGCTCGCAATTGCAGGAACAGTATTGTAACCTTAGCGGCAACGCCAATTTTCCCAATATGTGTTTATTATAATCGTATCTGACTGATTGGTAGCTAAGTGTCGTGCCCAGAGGTTCTGACTACAAAAAAACATCTGATTTAATGACCGTATGATGTTTGTCACCATCCTCATCTGGCAGCTAGGTACATACGTCACATTAACAAAGTGATTGAATGAGTCAGAGGGAAGACCCTGACCCCTGGGTGAGAACAGTGTAGTAGTTTCATTCTATGAGAGGAACACATATGTCACTATCTAATATCCTCCAGGTAGGCCCTCAGATACACATGCAGCAGCTGTAGAGATGACATGGAGGGGCTCTTATTAGATTCAGATGAGTCACCTGAACAGCCCTCTATTTCTCTGCTGCATAGTGTGTGTGTTGCTGTGTGCAGTTAGGCTAGTTTTTCTGGAACGTACTCCCTGTGTGTGAATTTGCCTAATTGTGAGTGCTAGACTGCATGTTGTTACTTGTGTGTTTTTGTCAGTTGAGTTGGCTCTGGATTGATAAATGTGTTTGTGTATGTTGCTGTTTTTGAACCCATTCTTCTCTCACGTGAGATGGACTAAGCTACTGCCTGGTAGGCCCGTGTGTGTATCCCCCCCGCCCCTGTCTATGTACTTCATTATTTATGGACACCCTGGAAGATAACAAAGACAAAGAGATGTGATGATGGAGACGGGGAGGGGAAAGGAAGACGGAGAGAGTGAAAAGGGAGAGGGCGAGCTCTGGATAGAAAGGGGGGGGCAAGAGTAAGAGAGCGAGATTGCAAGTAGGGGTTAACAATAACAGTTGCCAAGTTCAGCTGGCATCAACATGCCCTACACACACACACACACACACACACACACACACACACACACACGCATGCATAGAGGTAGGCGTTGCATAAACCACCACACCTGCCTTGCTGCTCTGTTAAATTCTCCATGTTCCATGTACTGTGATTCTCAGGGGAAACGTCCATTCTATGAAGTCTATTTCTATGGGCCTAACCCTACTGTGCTCTGAAGTGGGACCATATGGATAAGTGCTCTCTTTTTGACCTAATAGTCACTAAGAGCTAACAGGAGCAGTTAGCCTTCTGCTGGAGAGAACCAGGACAACACTACTCCACGGAGGCACTTTTAGGCCTAAATAGGGGTGTGTGTGTGTGTGTGTGTGTGTAAATATTCATGGTTTGACACTTGTAGGAATGCCGTTAGACTTGTTTTCTATTGCCTTACACTCTTTCTCTCTCTTTCTCTCTCTCTCGTCAGTAGGAGGGCTGTGTCTGGTAAGCGTGGCAGGGGGAGTTGCTGACCTTCATGCTGAGAGGTCACGGAGGAGAAGACCATGGATGATGGTAAGGAGGAGAGAGGGGAAGGGAAGAGGTATGGGAGACCATTGGATGAGGGTGACTGGGAAGTAATAGAAGAGGGATCCCCGTCTCATTCAGAATTGAATTAAAAAAACTCCTGCTGACATTCCAGTACATCCATGGCCCGCAACCTCAGATTGAGCAATAGCCTGCTCTTCCACACCCCCAGGACTAAGCTTCGCTCCATTGAAGATCTGGCTTTCTGCTCACCACAGACTCTGGGCTCCTTTAAAACGGGCCTTAAACCCCTTCTCTTTAGGAAGGCCTTCTGTTAGTAATAGCTGTGTTATAGCCTTGTTGTCCTTGTTCCTTGTAGCGTCAGTTGTGTTCTTTGTGTCAGTTGCCCGGTCTTGTTGTGCCCTTGTTTTGTCTACGACTTATTTTCATTCACTCACTGCAGCAAATTGAGATTGGCTTTCAATGAAAAGCCTGTTACAAATTCAATGTATTATTATTATTATTATTAGTGGAGGCAGGGGGAGAGAGAGGTGAAATATGTGCTACGTCCCTATTCTCTACATTTTTCCTGCCGGTCATTGATTTAAAAGCTTGGGATTAGTGTTGACCGGACGGAGTTTCTACCATTGTAAAAACCCATGCATGAAAGTGTGCAAATGCACATTCTGGAAGAAGGGTGAAGAATTGGGACTCAGCCATGGTGAAAGTATGTCTGAATGGTAAGATGGAGCTAAACCCGTATTGCTTATACCTTAATTCTCTCAGGTCGTCATGAACGCCTACGGAGCAGATCAGAATCTCCTGCCGTGTGTAATGACAACAACAGAAGCTCTTGTCTAATCTCTCTTTATCTGCTCCCAGGTCAGTGTGAGAGGGGGGGCCAGTGTTGTCTGAGGGTGGGGTTGACCTCCACCGCAACCAATCAGACCCCTCGGAACCAAATCGGAACCAAAACCAGAACCGGACGCAGACTCAACTAGATGATGGTCAGAGGGTTGGACGAGACTTCATCCAACAGAACTCTTTAAACAACAATGTGGAGGAAGAGGAGGAGGAAGGTAGAACGGTGAAGGGAGAGGAAGACGGGGATGAGGATGATGTGATTGTGGAAGAAGAGGAGGAGGACAGCAGCGTGACTCACGGCCAATCACCCGACACTCCTATGACTGACTGTTCCTTCTCAGACACAGGTAAGGTCACACACACACACACACACACACACACACACACACACACACACACACACACACTGAGACAGCTTGGTTTATAGATATCAAAATATATTTTGGGGTTTCTAGAAATATATCACCTTTACTTATTTTCAGTTATTTGGTTGGGTACCATTGATCAGGAGGAGGCAGAGGACCTGTCAATTCTATTCATTAAACTGTGTGTGCTTGTGGCCATGGTTGAAGGTCTGGGTTAGTCAATTGGCCGGACTTGTGTGCGTGCGGGCTAACCCTGTTAACCAGTCAGCGGATCAGATTTGTAGCATACAGACCGGGTCTCACCCAATTAATCACACCCGGTGATGTCCGAGCAACCACATCAGCTACAGTCGGAGAGGGGGAGAGGTAAATGAGAAAGGGTACAGCAAGGAGGGGAACAGAAGGAAAAGAAGAGGTGGAGAGACAGAAGAGATTAGTAGAAAGTCGGGGAGAAGAAAGGAGGAGGGAAGACCGCGGGGAAAGAAAGGGGTTGAGATGAGTTTGAGGATCTGAAGCTTAGTTATTTTATTTTTTTGTCGTTTGTGTATGGTGTCTGAACTGTCCCAATACACACACTCTCTGAGCAAGACCTCGTTTGTGTATGGTGTCTGAACTGTCCCAATACACACACTCTCTGAGCAAGACCTCGTTTGTGTATGGTGTCTGAACTGTCCCAATACACACACTCTCTGAGCAAGACCTCATTTGTGTATGGTGTGTGAACTGTCCCAATACACACACTCTCTGAGCAAGACCTCGTTTGTGTATGGTGTGTGAACTGTCCCAATACACACACTCTCTGAGCAAGACCTCGTTTGTGTATGGTGTGTGAACTGTCCCAATACACACACTCTCTGAGCAAGACCTCGTTTGTGTATGGTGTGTGAACTGTCCCAATACACACACTCTCTGAGCAAGACCTCGTTTGTGTATGGTGTGTGAACTGTCCCAATACACACACTCTCTGAGCAAGACCTCGTTTGTGTATGGTGTGTGAACTGTCCCAATACACACACTATCTGGGCAAGACCTTGTTTGCGTGTGTGTGTGTCGGTTCAAGTGCTGAATGATGCAGTATACTATGTATGTTATGTCCCCAGCTACCAAATGCATTTCCCACCATAAAGGATTTATTGACTTGTCAGGACGTGGAATTGCTCAAATGGGCCGTATGGCTTCCACAGCACAGAAACACAAAGGGAAAGTACTTAGCGAGAATGTGTGTAGTCGTTAATGCCAAGCTGAAGTAGGTAGAGGATTTGCTCAATCTCGCTTTTCACTGCTACTCTATCTGGTTTCAGACTTTTCTAACAGTTTAATGTTGATGTTTGATGTGCAGTGCTCTCTCTTTTCTCTCTCTCACTCTGTAGGCAGTCCGGTAGCGCTCCGGCCCTCTGTGTCTCCAGAGACTACAGATCCCATCAGCTCCCAAGCAACAAGTCCAGACGAACCCTGCTACAGTGACCCTGCGGGCGAGACTCACACCTCCACCACAGGACCCACTACCTCCAGTTCAGAACCTACCACCTCAAGCCCCACCTGCACCACAGGACCTACCACCTCCACCACTGGCCCCACCTGCACCACAGAACCTACCACCTCCACCACAAGCCCCACCTGCACCACAGGGCCTACCACCTCCACCACAGGACCTACCACCTGCACCACAGGACCCACCATTTCCACCACAGGCCCCACTACCTCCACCACAGGCCCCACCTGCACCACAGGACCCACCATTTCCACCCCAGGCCCCACCTGCACCACAGGACCTACCACCTGCACCACAGGCCCCACCTGCACCACAAGACCCACCATTTCTATCACAGGACCTACCACCTCCACTGCAGAGCCTATCCCTAGCCCTGCCCTCCTGGCCACCTTAAAGGAGTTAGGGGAACGGGGAGATCACTCCCACCTGCCTCAGTACCTCCATCAGGTGTGTGCCCCTCCCTCTCCATTCTATATATGGTATTTCTACCTGCCTGCGCTGTTCTCAAGTGAACATTCCTCTGACAGCCAGGCGTGGTTCCCTCTACGTGTGGTGAGCTGTGATTCTGTTTACCAGACTGACTGAACACACACACACACACACACACACACACACACACACACAGCCATTACAGGGCTGTCAGGTGTGACTGGGTGTGGTAGAATCCCTGTCATTGTGATACACAGCTTCACCACAGAACTGCATGAAGTGAAGTGCAAAGTGTCTATTCCCATCTCCACCAGTAGGGGGCACTGTTGTCATGTCTGATCATCACCTCAGCCTCTCTGTCTACTCCCTACCTTCTTCAAACACATCCTGGGGCGTGTTCAGGAAGGTGCAACGTTACACAAAGTTCAGATAGAAATGTATTGTTCAGAACAGACAGGTCCCAATCCCAAATGGACCCCTGGACCCTATGCACAGATCTGAGAGGCTTCGCTGGGCAATCAATATGGTAATAGCTCCAACTTTCCCTCTGATAGACTAGGTGAAAGTTTCACCATCCTGCAGGCTTTCAAAGTGATGCGCACCTCCCCAAAAGGGCGGCAGAGAGTTTCAGAGGACGCGTAAAAGGAAAGCCAAATCAAACTGTATTAGGGTTCTCTAAAAATGTGTAAATATTACAGTGGATTCTGGAAAAAAATTCAGACCCCTTGACTTTTTTCACATTTTGCTACATTACAGCCTTATTCTAAAATGTATTAAATTGTTTCACTCGTAACTCTACACACAACACCGCATAAAGACAAAGCAAAAGCAGGCTTAGAAATTTGTGCAAATAAAAAACAAACAGAAATATCAAATTTCCATAAGTATTACTCAGTACTTTGTTGAAGCACCTTTGGCAGGGATTACTCGAGTCGTCTTGGGTATGACGCTACAAGCTTGGCACACCTGTATTTGGGGTGTTTCTCCCGTTCTTCTTTGCGGATCCCCCCCCAGCTCTGTCAGGTTGGATGGGGAGGGTACACTCTTAAAATGGCACTTGTGGTGTTTAAAAATTTTTATAAAAAAAATGCAATTCCAACCTGATTTTCTAGCATTTTCTAGGATGCGCAACTGGGCAACATAGTTTTTAAAGGGGTAACGGCGTCTTAAAAGGGCAATGACATACTTTGTATTAGAAACAAAAATGGATACCTGGATATTCTGAAAGCACTTTTATGGATTACATGCTTCTACTAAGTCAGTTGCTTGTTTAAGTCGTACAGAGCATAATTTAAGCCCAAATGTAGGAGTGGGAGACTAATGCCTACAATCAGGATGCAGTGTCCAAAACTGAAACAGTTGTTTTAACAGTTTCATTGCAACTATTTGTTTTACAACAGAATGGAATGAATGTCTCCTAAAAAAATAATTTCATTCAGTGAGAGAGGTGGGGGCTTGGTTACCTTGATGTTCTCTGAAGGGAGACCCACTGTTTTAGACTTTGGAAAGGCTTGGCTTATACCAATCAAATCCTGTCAGACCTCCACAAGCACATGGGGTCTAGGGTGGGGATCATCAACTGATTTTCTTTCTTGAGTGGATGGTCAGGGGGCTGGAACATAATTACAAATCATTTGAAGACCGCAAATTGGCCGCAAGAAGCCCAAACGGATATAATATTTGACTAAAACCTAATAATTTAAACCTTGCTTATGTTTGTTTACAACAGGGGTTCCCAAACCGTTGTGGCCCGTAACCCGATTTTATGGAAAACTTTTGCAACCCCACCATGTGAAGAAAGAGATGTAATAATAAATAAATATTGGGCTATTACAAATCAGTCTGTCGGTCCTTTGGACAGTATTTCAATCTGAAGGAAATATGGTTTGATGTGACTGAAATGCATCAGGAAGGTATTGGGAAGTTCAGAAGATCATCAGGCAAACATTTTCTATGCTATTTTGTGTAGAAGAGGACATCACCACTAACCATGTTCCCATCCAACCATTTAATGCGGATGAATCACCCGGCACATGATGGAGACAACACATTTTATAAATGCCGACAGACAATTTGACCGTTCGACATTGGTGGGATCCATTTTGTGCTGGTAAAATTAATTATGCGAGAAATGGCGATAGAAACTCCTTAATGTGCAAATATTGATATCATAACCGTCAATCATATCTTAGTAAACTTGGAGTCACGCGATGATATGGTGTGTGGTCCTCCCACTACGACTCGGGAAAGCATGCAGTTTATTAGGCTGCAGATGAAATAAATTTACATTTACATTTAAGTCATTTAGCAGACGCTCTTATCCAGAGCGACTTACAAATTGGTGAATTCACCTTCTGACATCCAGTGGAACATCCACTTTACAATAGTGCATCTAAATCATTTAAGTGGGGGGGGGGTGGGGTGAGAAGGATTACTTTATCCTATCCTAGGTATTCCTTGAAGAGGTGGGGTTTCAGGTGTCTCCGGAAGGTGGTGATTGACTCCGCTGTCCTGGCGTCGTGAGGGAGTTTGTTCCACCATTGGGGGGCCAGAGCAGCGAACAGTTTTGACTGGGCTGAGCAGGAACTGTACTTCCTCAGTGGTAGGGAGGCGAGCAGGCCAGAGGTGGTTGAACGCAGTGCCCTTGTTTGGGTGTAGGGCCTGATCAGAGCCTGGAGGTACTGCGGTGCCGTCTCACAGCTCCGTAGGCAAGCACCATGGTCTTGTAGCATGCGATGCTTCAACTGGAAGCCAGTGGAGAGAGCGGAGGAGCGGGGTGACGTGAGAGAACTTGGGAAGGTTGAACACCAGACGGGCTGCGGCGTTCTGGATGAGTTGTAGGGGTTTAATGGCACAGGCAGGGAGCCCAGCCAACAGCGAGTTGCAGTAATCCAGACGGGAGATGACAAGTGCCTGGATTAGGACCTGCGCCGCTTCCTGTGTGAGGCGGGTGCATGGGATGTTGTAGAGCATGAACCTACAGGAACGGGCCACCGCCTTGATGTTAGTTGAGAACGACAGGGTGTTGTCCAGGATCACGCCAAGGTTCTTAGCGCTCTGGGAGGAGGACACAATGGAGTTGTCAACCGTGATGGCGAGATCATGGAACGGGCAGTCCTTCCCCGGGAGGAAGAGCAGCTCCGTCTTGCCGAGGTTCAGCTTGAGGTGGTAATCCGTCATCCACACTGATATGTGAGAAGAGCAGTCTCAGTTGAATGACTAGTCTTGAAACCTGACTGATTTGGATCAAGAAGGTCATTCTGAGAGAGATAGCGGGAGAGCTGGCCAAGGACGGCACGTTCAAGAGTTTTGGAGAGAAAAGAAAGAAGGATACTGGTCTGTAGTTGTTGACATCGGAGGGATCGAGTGTAGGTTTTTTCAGAAGGGGTGCAACTCTCGCTCTCTTGAAGACGGAAGGGACGTAGCAGCGGTCAGGGATGAGTTGATGAGCGAGGTGAGGTAAGGGAGAAGGTCTCCGGAAATGGTCTGGAGAAGAGAGGAGGGGATAGGGTCAAGCGGGCAGGTTGTTTATTACAAGAAGCGAGATTTCATCTGGAGAGAGAGGGAGAAAGAGGTCAGAGCACAGGGTAGGGCAGTGTGAGCAGAAAGCGGTGTCGCTTGACTTAGCAACGAGGATCGGATGTCGTTTATTCTTTTCAAAATGGTTGACGAAGTCATCTGCAGAGAGGGAGGAGGGGGGGGGGGAGGAGGATTCAGGAGGGAGGAGAAGGTGGCAAAGAGCTTCCTAGGGTTAGAGGCAGATGCTTGGAATTTAGAGTGGAAGAAAGTGGCTTTAGCAGCAGAGACAGAGGAGGAAAATGTAGAGAGGAGGGAGTGAAAGGATGCCAGGTCCGCAGGGGAGGCGAGTTTTCCTCCATTTCCGCTTTGCCCGGAGCACTGTTCTGTGAGCTCGCAATGAGTCGCCGAGCCACGGAGCGGGAGGGGAGGACCGAGCCGGCCTGGAGGATAGGGGACATAGAGAGTCAAAGGATGCAGAAAGGGAAGAGAGGAGGGTTGAGGAGGCAGAATCAGGAGATAGGTTGAGAAGGTATGAGCAGAGGGAAGAGATGATAGGATGGAAGAGGAGAGAGTAGCGGTTGGAGAGAGAGCGAAGGTTGGGACCACGATACCATCCGAGTAGGGGCAGTGTGGGAAGTGTTGGATGAGAGCGAGAGGGAAAAGGATACAAGGTAGTGGTCGGAAACTTGGAGGGGAGTTGCAATGAGGTTAGTGGAAGAACAGCATCTAGTAAAGATGAGGTCGAGCGTATTGCCTGCCTTGTGAGTAGGGGGAGGTGAGAGGGTGAGGTCAAAAGAGGAGAGGAGTGGAAAGAAGGAGGCAGAGAGGAATGAGTCAAAGGTAGACGTGGGGAGGTTAAAGTCCTGGACTGTGAGAGGTGAGCCGTCCTCAGGAAAGGAGCTTATCAAGGCATCAAGCTCATTGATGAACTCTCCGAGGGAACCTGGAGGGCGATAAATGATAAGGATGTTAAGCTTGAAAGGGCTGGTAACTGTGACAGCATGGAATTCAAAGGAGGCGATAGACAGATGGGTAAGGGGAGAAAGAGAGAATGACCACTTGGGAGAGATGAGGATCCCGGTGCCACCACCCCGCTGACCAGAAGCTCTCGGGGTGTGCGAGAACACGTGGGCGGACGAAGAGAGAGCAGTAGGAGTAGCAGTGTTATCTGTGGTGATCCATGTTTCCGTCAGTGCCAAGAAGTCGAGGGACTGGAGGGAGGCATAGGCTGAGATGAACTCTGCCTTGTTGGCCGCAGATCGGCAGTTCCAGAGGCTACCGGAGACCTGGAACTCCACGTGGTCGTGCGCGCTGGGACCACCAGATTAGGGTGAGCGCCACGCGGTGTGGAGCGTTTGTATGGTCTGTGCAGAGAGGAGAGAACAGGGATAGATAGACACATAGTTGACAGGCTACAGAAGAGGCTACGCTAATGCAAAGGAGATTGGAATGACAAGTGGACTACACGTCTCGAATGTTCAGAAAGTTAAGCTTACGTAGCAAGAATCTTATTGACTAAAATGATTGAAATGATACAGTACTGCTGGAGTAGGCTAGCTGGCAGTGGCTGCGTTGTTGACTTTGTAGGCTAGCTGGCAGTGGCTGCGTTGTTGAACCTGAACCAACCTTATGATGAACTTCACAGGGTGGTGAATGTGCAAGGTGATGAGCTTGATGCTACTTTCCAGTCAATATTTTGCGTCTTGTTCTGGTGACGTGAAGATTGATGCTTGGCTGCCGTTTGACAAATATAATGTAGGTAGCCTACCCACACCGTATCTGTCAGCAGTTGGCTAGAGCACATGTTGCAAGACCAGAGTGGGCCGATTTTCTACATAACGCAACAGGTTTTGTGACAAAACAATCAGTAGAGTTGAAGACGCGACCGAAATCCATATAACCTGTATTTTTCATTCGGTGCATGGGAGTTTAACAGTAAAGGTCATTTTTGTGTGCCCTACGTCATCATGCATAGCCTTTTATCCGTAAAAAGTCAGTTTGATGGAAACATCTCTGGTGGGAAAATTCGCATATTATTTTATGCCGATTTGAGAATATTTGCATGAAAATCATTTGCAAATTGGATGGAAACCTAGCTACTGATGTCCCCCCAATCTGATTTAGTGCCTGGTCTTGTGTGTAGAAGACACATAAGTGTTCCTGAGAGTAGTAGCTTTCATTGACGAGGACATAATATTTTGTAGCTGAAACAGTTCAAAGGTCACGTGTGTAGGAGGAAAACCGAAACCACTCTGTTTATTACAACCTCATCTTGCAACTACCAGGGGTTACTGACATAAACCCGCTTCTATCAACCAAGTGCCCTTTTATTCATTTAATTTGGCTTTCTCTCGCGACCCCGTTTTCAGGGTCGCGACACGCTGGTATACGATCACATCTCTCTCTCTCTATTATACGTTGGAATACTTTGGAACAGATTTCCAAAATTTCAATCACTTGGAGCTGATTTGCTGGTGTTTTTACAGCCTTTTATGTCCCCAAAACACATAAACTTGGGGGGCCGAATAAAATCATCCGCAGGACAAACTCGGACCGCGGGACACGAGTTGGGGAACCCTCGTCTCGGAGGTCATGTGGGATTGGGCCATGGTTATCTGTTGGGTAGAACAGGGAATCGTGTCAGCTCTATTAATTTTCTTTCTGAAACGCTCTGAATGTTTCACCTCACTCAAACAAACCCCGAGAGTAACCAACTCTCCCAACTCGCATCTGTTCACCTCCCTAATCTGATTGGTCACTAGCCAGATAGCGCTTAGCAACCCCGGGCGTTCTGACCAACCTGAGCCAGCCCTTGTAAGGATAGAATGAGAGTTTGTTATGTCTCCCCTGGTTGAGTTTTAAGGGGGAGCTCTCTAGGTAGAGATTACAGTTGATACTGTTAAACTTCCTACAAAAACATTAAGCACATGAGTAAGTCAACTTTTCTCTTGTCTTAGGGGCAACATGAAGAAGTCTCTGCACACTTCCAGTCACATGCTCATTTATTTAATTGTAACTGCTTTCGGTCAGTCGACCTCCGTCAAAGCATCTGTTTTTTAGGGGTAAAAAGAGCACATTTGCACTGCTGTAATGTGGTGAAACGTTTTAAACAGTTTAACTGTTTAGATAAAGCCTTATAAATAGCCCAGTGCCTCAGGACAGCAAGGCAGCAGAATGGTTAAAGCCTATTTCCTTTCTCTCTCACTGCCTCCCTCATTCACTCTCTATTTCTCACTCTCTCTCTCTCCCTCCCTGTCGCTCTCTCTCTCTTAAACACCCACCACAAGCAAGCGAAGTGAGCAATTCATATTTATGTAAATGTAGGGGAGCTTGCAACAATGGAGAGCGAGAGAGAGGGAGAGAGTCTGTGTGAAAGAGCGTGCGAGAGAGGCCAGTGGGTTATTACCGCGCTCCTGCTCTATCTTTCACTTACAAACGCTCCTATTCTCTCTCTTTCTCTCTCCCCTCTCCCCTTTCTGTCTCTCTCTCTCTCTCTCTCTGACGAACTTTCACACACGTGGCTGTTCTCCTTCTCTCATTTCCTCCCCCTCTCTCTCTCTCTCTGTCCCGTTTTTGTCCTCTTTAGTCAGCAGGAGAACGCAAAAAAAAAAAAAAAAACAGTCGCAAGAGTCCGTTTGTCCGCTGTGTCAGGCCCGTTGTGGAGCTCGTCTTGCCTCCCGCTAGCTACTGGGGGAACTTTGGGAACTACAAATGCAGCTGTGATCAAGGAGGAATTGAAAAACTCTCCATTTAGTTCCTGTGTTTTCCGCTGTGCTCGTGGGGACGAGCCGTGTTTCTCGTGCTTCTCCACTGTGTTTGTGTGTGTTTATCTTCTTCACCCTTCTTAAGTAGGTGGTTTTGGGGTATCAGTGTTGTGATTCAGGTAAACCTCTCATGCTACCTGGGCTTGTTCTGTCTGGGGGGGGTCAAAGTTATACGAGACGTAGTTTTCAGTGTCATTCAGTATTAGGCCTGTAAGTTGTTTTTAACTATTGATGGTGGCATTTGTCTTTCTTGGCGGAAAACACTCTTTAGTTGCTCTGGGTGACGAGAATGTAAATGAATGTTGTCCTTTAACCCTTTCCACTCTGCCTCCATCTCTTCAGGTAGCCGAGGCCTTTGTCCTCCAGGAAGATTGTATCCTTATTACTTTGTGTGTGTGTGTGTGTGTGTGTGTGTGTGTGTGTGTGTGTGTGTGTGTGTGTGTGTGTGTGTGTGTGTGTGTGTGTGTGTGTGTGTGTGTGTGTGTGTGTGTGTGAGAGGTACTGAACAGGTGTGTTATGTCCTCCTAAGTCTAGGAAGATTGTATCCTTATCAGTCAGCACATGTCTCACGTCTTTCCAGTGAAATTACAGCGCTCTCCGGTTCATTCTAACTCTCAGGTGAAGACTGTGTTCTAGTTGAAACATTCCACGACATTCCAGCTGCACTGTTTGGATTTGATCTTATCATTGTCCTCTATGTTTTAGTCTTCAGTCAGCCACGACCACTACAGATGGTGTGTGTGTGTGTGTGTGTGTGTGCGGCTTGTTTCAGCAAAGCTGTGGGCTTTATACAGAGCGCCTCAGTGCCTGTTGAAAGAGAGGAGGACTCATGTTTATGGATGATGCTGGCTAACACAATCCCTCTGTAACACGTGGGATCTCTCCAGTACACTGCTCTGTGTGGGATCCATCCCGAGCCAGCTACAGTCCCTATACAGGACAGTAGGTGCTTTAAACCCTGTGTGGACTTCTCCTTAATAGTAGAGAGTACTCCCGTTCACCCCCTCCCCGGCTTTCACTGTGTCTGGGGTGGCAGGTAGCCTAGTGGTTAGAGTGTTGGACTAGTAACCGAAAGGTTGCTGGATCGAATCTCCGAGCTGACATGTTTAAAAAACTGTCATTCTGCCCCTGAACAAGGCAGTTTAACCCGCTGTTACATTGTAAATAAGAATTTGTTCTTACATGACTTTCCTAGTGAAATAGAAAATAATAATTAAACAAATCAAACGCTGACTGGATCACTGAAGGGTGTAAGGGTGTGTGTGTGTGTGTTTGTGTGTTTTCTTAACCCTGCGTGGACCAGATGAGCGAGCAGTGTGGTGCGTTCAGCTAGAGAGATTCTACCACCAGCGACTACTAAACAACCTGACAGCACTGCAGGAACAGTGGGGTAACTCTCTCGCTCTCTCTCTCGCTGTCTGTCTGTCTGTCTGTCTGTCTGTCTCTCTCGCTCTGTCTCTCTCTCGCTCTGTCTCTCTCTCACTCTGTCTCTCTCTCACTCTGTCTCTCTCGCTCTCTCTGTCTCTTTCTCGCTCTGTCTCTGTCTGTCTCTCTCGCTCTGTCTCTCTCGCTCTGTCTCTCTCTCTCTCGCTCTGTCTCTCTCGCTCTGTCTCTCTCTCTCTGTCTGTCTCTCGCTCTGTCTCTCTGTCTCTCGCTCTGTCTCTCTGTCTCTCGCTCTGTCTCTCTGTCTCTCTGTCTCTCGCTCTGTCTCTCTGTCTGTCTCTCTCTCGCTCTGTCTCTCTCGCGCTCTGTCTTCGCTCTGTCTCTCTCTCTCTCTCTCTCGCTCTCTCTCTCGCTCGCTGTCTCTCTCTCTCTCGCTCTGTCTCTCTCTCTCGCTCTTTCTCTCGCTCTCTCTCTCGCTCTCTCTCGCTCTGTCTCTCTCTCTCGCTCTGTCTCTCTCTCGCTCTGTCTCTCTGTCTCTCGCTCTGTCTCTCTGTCTCTCGCTCTGTCTCTCTGTCTCTCGCTCTGTCTCTCTGTCTCTCGCTCTGTCTCTCTCTCTCGCTCTGTCTCTCGCTCTGTCGCTCTCTCTCTCGCTCTGTCTCTCTCTCTCGCTCTGTCTCTCTCTCTCGCTCTGTCTCTCTCTCGCTCTGTCTCTCTCTCGCTCTGTCTCTCTCTCTCGCTCTGTCTCTCTGTCTCTCGCTCTGTCTCTGTCTCTCGCTCTGTCTCTCTCTCTCGCTCTGTCTCTCTCTCTCGCTCTGTCTCTCTCTCTCGCTCTGTCTCTCTTGCTCTGTCTCTCTCGCTCTGTCTCTCTCTCTCGCTCTGTCTCTCTCTCGCTCTGTCTCTGTCTCTCTCTCTCGCTCTGTCTCTCTCTCTCTCGCTCTGTCTCTCTCTCTCTCGCTCTGCCTGTCTGTCTGTGTTTGTCTGTCTCTCTGTCTCTCTGTCTCTCTGTCTCTGTCTCTGTCTCTCTGTCTCTGTCTCTCTCTCTCTCTGTCTCTGTCTCTCTCTCTCTGTCTCTCTCTGTCTCTCTGTCTCTCTGTCTCTCTGTCTCTCTCTCTCTCTCTCTGCCTCTCTGTCTCTCTCTCTCTGCCTCTCTGTCTCTCTCTCAATTCAATTCAATTCAAGGGGCTTTATTGCCATGGGTAACATGTGTTAACATTGCCAAAGCAAGTAAGGTAGATAATATATAAAGTGAAATAAACAATAAAAATTAACAGTAGACATCACGCATACAGAAGTTTCAAAACAATAAAGACATTACAAATGTCATAATATATATATATACAGTGTTTTTACAATGTACAAATGGTTAAGGACACAGGATAAAATAAATAAGCATAGATATGGGTTGTATTTACAATGGTGCGTGTTCTTCACTGGTTGCCCCTCTCTTTCTCTCTCTCTCTCTCTCTCTCTGTCTCTGTCTCTGTCTCTCTCTGACTCTGTCTCTCTCTGTCTGTCTCTGTCTCTGTCTCTGTCTCTGTCTCTCTGTCTCTCTCTGTTTCTCTCTGTCTCTCTCTGTCTCTCTCTATCGATCTCTCTCTCTCTTTCTGTCTCTCTCTCTCTTTCTGTCTCTCTCTCTCTTTCTGTCTCTCTCAATTCAATTCAAGGGCTTTATTGGCATGGGAAACATGTATTAACATTGCCAAAGCAAGTGAGGTAGATAATATATAAAGTGAAAAACAATAAAAATTACCATTAAACATTACACATACAGAAATTTCAAAACAATAAAGACATTAGAAATGTCATATTATATATATACAGTGTTTTAACAATGTCCAAATGGTTAAAGGACACAAGATAAAATAAATAAGCATAAATATGGATTGTATTTACAATGGTGTTTGTTCTTCACTGGTTGCCCTTTTCTCATGGCAACAGGTCACAAATCTTGCTGCTGTGAAGACACAGTGTGGAATCTCTCTCTCTCTCTCTCTGTCTATCTCTCTGTCTCTCTGTCTCTGTCTCTCTCTCTCTCTCTCTCTGTCTCTGTCTCTCTGTCTCTGTCTCTGTCTCTCTCTCTCTCTCTGTCTCTCTCTCTCTCTCTCTCTCTCTCTCTGTCTATCGCTGTCTCTCTCTGTCTCTGTCTCTCTCTCTCTCTCTCTCTCTCTCTCTCTGTCTCTCTCTCTCTCTCTCTCTGTCTATCGCTGTCTGTCTCTGTCTCTCTCTCTCTCTCTCTCTCTCTCTCTCTCTCTCTCTCTCTGTCTCTGTCTCTGTCTCTGTCTCTGTCTCTGTCTCTCTCTCTCTCTCTCTCTCTCTCTCTGTCTCTCTCTCTCTCTCTCTCTCTCTCTGTCTCTCTCTGTCTCTCTCTCTGTCTCTCTCTCTCTCTCTCTCTCTCTCTGTCTCTCTCTCTCTCTCTCTCTCTCTCTCTCTCTGTCTCTCTGTCTCTCTCTCTCTCTCTCTCTCTGTCTCTCTCTGTTCAGCCATTGGAAGTCTCATTATGTAACCCACCCTTTCTCTCACCCTCAACCCTTCTCTCGCTCCCCTCTCTCTTTGGGTGTGTTTGTGCCGTGTCGTGGGTCTCTCTTCCTCGACCCTTCTGCTGTTCCAGAGAGGCGGTGCAGGGCAGACGGTCGGGGGGAGAGGAACAGTGACACTGACCTGACTGCACAGCAGCTGGACATACTCACACACATCTGCACGACACACCAACGGTGAGGCTGCACCTGTGTGTCCGTGTGCGCGCATGCGTGTGTCTAGTTGTGTGTGTGTGTCTGTGAAGTGGGTCTTTTAGATGTGGTCCTTTACAGCTCAGCACAGGAAAAGGTTGCAGTTTAACAAGGAAAGACCACCTTTTTAACTCATTTTCTAATTAATGGGAAACCTTGAGAAGCTGTGCAGTGATGTACATTGACACACCTGTGCTCTCTCCGAGGTGGTGTGTGTGTGTGTGTGTGTGTGTGTGTGTGTGTGTGTGTGTGTGTGTGATGGTTTAAACATATGGCCCTTTGCTGTTGCTGCACTTTCAGTAATTTGAGCTACAGCGGTGCTAGAGTTTCAGACACACACACACACGGCACACACATGCTGAAATAGCTAGGGAAATGTGCGGTGCTAATATTAGATACCCTGGGAGAGAGCAGGGCCACCTATCTTAGCCTTAGCTAGGCAGAGACCTTCCTTCAATCACGGAGGACGAAAGTGACAGCACTAACTGCCTTTGCACCCCCTCCATCTCTCTCTCTCTCTCTCTCTCTCTCTCTCTCTCTCTCTCTCTCTCTCTCTCTCTCTCTCTCTCTCTCTCTCTCTCTCTCTCTCTCTCTCTCTCTCCCACACAGACCCAGTCCTGGAGAAGAGAAGGTAAGAGATACTCTGTGCTTGATTGACATGATGGCATTGTAGGGACCCTCTGTCTAGCATTACACAGTACTCAGTACTTTGCTCGGCTAGTTTGAATGGTCATTTGTTGATGCTGTATTCACTCTGCTCTCCCCTCTGTTTGTGCGTGTGTGAGACTGTGGACTCTGTGCTGGAGAGCCCTGTTCGTGGTGAGGACAGACTGCCTGCATGCCGCTCAGGTAAGTGTGTCTGTG